>NW_010178196.1:9410-14071 GCF_000695765.1 Mesitornis unicolor | reverse complement strand
ATGAATATATATATATATATTTATATACACACACCCCACAACATCATCATGCATGTACATCTATATTCTACTCCCATAAATGACCCAGAGGAAGCCGTTAACCATTGCAAGACCCTTCCTAGGACCCGTCTGACCACAGTGATCAATAAGCAATAAATAACCTCTAACAAACCCTTATTAAACTGTTAAACCCCTTTCCCAGTTTTCTCATTTCCAGCCTTGCCCGTATGCAGGGGAAGGCAGTGCCAAATATTTCCCATCTGATGAAACATTGGGTTTATTCCAGTTTTTCCCCTCCCCTCACCAAAACCTCCCACCGGGCCCCTTGGAAATGTCGTCGGTGTTTGTAAAAGAGCTTTTCCCCTACTCTGTGTAGAGCTGGGGTTTCTGGGGGTGGCTGTGATTAGAGCTGACGTTAATTAGAAGAAATGCTAATTTCTGGATTTACTTAAACAGCGCAGCGGAGGGGCAATAGGTGCATGCGTGCACACAACACTGGGAGCAGATTCGTGGGCTACGTGGACACAACCTACACACTATGGCATTTAGGGACTGGTGTGATGGACTTTATTAACAGTGCAAATTTTCGCACAGATCCCTTATCTCTGGGTGCGGATTTATCCTTGTGCGGCACTGGCACCCTGCCCTCGACATCAGGCAATGAGGGATGAGAAAAACCCAAATGTCAGCCCTCGCAGCTGCTTTTAAAGCTTAACTTCTGATTTATTTAGTATTTTTTTTCTTTTTGGAGCTGCGTAACAGGGAGGGAGCTGCACTCCCGATGCCCCCCAGCTTTGGGGACATCACCCCTGGTTTTGGGGACATGAAGGATGCTGGGCTGGAGCTGGTCCTCAGTCACCAGGGGTGCGTGGGAAGGATGGAGCCGGCCTCTCCCGTGCTGCCATAGCAACAGCTCCTATTTTTTTTATCCTGTTTTTATCCATTCTGTGTTTTGAAATGAATTATTCAGCATAGAGCAGGAACAAAAAGCAGATTACATGCCCCGGTCCCGCAGGTATCCGGGAGGAAAGAGCTTCCCAAATTGCTTCCCAGGGCATCCAGAGGAGGCCATTTCTGCAACCGTTCTCCTAAAACAGCGGTTGGGGGTGCACGCTGAGCGTGCGAATCATCCCCCTGCCCTGGGAAACGCGAGATCTCTGTAACAACACGCAGTTTAGTAATTTATTTTGGTAGTTGATGCAGCTGTGTCTGTTCTCTCGGCACAGCTGAGCATCCCTGACTTGCGGCCAGATTCCTACGGGGACAGCGGGTCCCCGGGGTACCAGAACTGAGCCTGCTCAGCACAACCTGTATATGGTGTATATACATGTACTATATCTAGATATAATATAGTATAGATATAGTTTATATATAGTCTATAGTCTAAACTATATAGTTTAGATATAGTCTATACTGTATCTACTTCACATATATATATATGTCCACAGATATACTATATCTAAATTATATCTACATTATACTATATATATTATACTACATACATGGTTCAAGTCATCATCAACCCAACCCCACCATGGCCATAAACCACGTCCCCAAGTGCCACATTCACACGGTTTTGAACCCCTCCAGGGATGGGGACTCCACAACTGCCCTGGGCAGCCCCTGCCAGTCTTTCATAAAGAAATTTTTTGTAATATCCAAACTAAACCTCCCCTGGCACAGCTTGAGGCCATTGAGTGGGTGAACTGGAAGAGGTTGCCCAAAGAGGTTGAGGTTGTTCCTCCCTGGCAGTGCCCAAGGCCAGGTTGGACGGGGCCTGGAGCAGCCTGGGCTGGTGGAGGTGTCCCTGCCCATGGTGGGTGGGTTGGAAATAGCTGAGCCTTACGGTCCCTTCCAAGCCAAACCATTCTAGGAGTCTATGACAGACTGCAAAAAACCTGAGCAATGGACTGAAGTTGGCTGCAGAAGTCCAAGTTTTGGTGCTGGATTGATCCAGTGTTCTGCTGACGGGAGCTCCAGCAGCAGGGGGTGTCGAATGTGCATTTGCTCCCTTTGGGTGACATTTGGTTCACTTCAGCCATAGGAAAATGCAGACTCAGAGCAATAAAAATAAAAATAAAAAATAAAAGATTTCTACTGACACTCACTGGGGTCAATCGCTGAACAACATCATTATCTCTGAAGTTCTCTTTTTGCCACCGGTTTAGAAATGAGTGTATTTATGCCAGGCAAATGCTATTATGCAGTCAAGAACAACAAACAGAGTGGGTATTTTAGGCTTCGTAATAATTCCTATGCGATGTTATGAAGCAGCAACACCTCCAGTTTTATATTCTAAAATGGCATCAGGAGCCATGCATCTGCGACAGGGACGTCGCTATCAATTCAGGCTGAGAAAGGCAATAATCTGAAATGGGATTTTAGTTATTATTTGTGTTACATGCCACGTCTCCCTTCATCGCTCGTCCTTTCTTGTTCCAAAATACCTGAGCTGTTGGGGTTTGTGTTTGGCTCCTCACAAGGAGACCTGAGCTGGCTCGCTCAGGGCTGAAATATCTGCAAGTGGGATTGCATTATTCTTACTGGAAGAATAACTGGGAATAACTGATTCCCAGTCAGTGTGTGCTCCAGTGGCTTTCCTACAGCACAGGGGACCTTCAGCATCTCTCTGGGAGGCGCAGGCACCAGGAGTCCAAATTCACAGCTGCAGAAATCCTACTTATTCCAGGAGTTAACAGCAAAAATATTGTGGATTAAAATGTCCCAGGCTTTGAGTTCATGCAATGAAATCACTGCAATAACCAGACACCACATCAAGGAGGAGCAGCTCTCAGCCCAAGCACGCAAAAACTGTGAATGTATCTCCCCTGCCTGTTATGGGGGCTCTGTGTGCATCCCCCACCAATACCATCTCACTTTACTCACTGGAGTCACAGAATCAGTCTGGTTTGGATTGAAAGGACCTCAAGCCCTCCAACACCACCCCTCCATGGGCAGGGACACCTCCACCAGCCCAGGCTGCTCCAAGCCCTGTACAACCTGGCCTTGGGCACCTCTCCTATGCTTTAGTATCGTGCTGCAAACAGACAGCTCCAAATAATTATTTAGAAATATTAGTTTTGGTTATTTTTCCCATAATAAACCCCAGAACACATTCCCATTATGTTTTTTTTTCAACTCAGATTCACCCACATTAAAGACATTCCTGGCTGAGTAACACCAGGTCCCAGTGAATTACCCTACTTCCACAAACCTCCCCCCAGCACAGTCACCTCACACTCACACTAACGAGGATTTGAGATCATCAGGGTCAATCCATGGAGCAGATATTCACAGTGCCGAGGGCTGATATCACACAAGATGCTTGGAAAGAGCTCACTGGCAATAGCAGAGTGACCACGACCATTTGAGCATCCAGCCTGCTGGTCTGGATTTAAAGAAGCCAAAGCTCTTCCAAAAGCATTCAGATATGAAAAGTTATTTTTAAATATAACTGTATCTTTTCACTATAATTAAATATATTCACCTGTTCCCACTGTCGTTGGTTTTTCCTCAGCATTCCTGCAGCTCTTTAAAATGTATGGTCTGCAGATACGCCTTTCAAACTCCCATATGAATTTCTAAAAACACTTAATTATATGCATTTTTCCACCAGTAACTCACACGTATGAGCCAAATTCTTTAAGAATCCTTTTTGGCATTTAAATAATCATTTCACGCATGACACAAAAGTGGCTTTTTTTCTTGTCCCCAGTTCATCTTTTTTCACAGGGACACGAGCTGCACGAAAAGACAACCAACCTGCAACAAGGTACAATGACTATGTGGATGTATCGGCACAGTAAGGTTTTCTACTACAGGAAGCAGAGAAGACAAACAAAATAATAATAAACATCATCTTTCAAAAGGTGAGGGACAGAGCGTGGGCTCCTGGTGAGGGCCTGCGGGTGAGCCTGAGGCCAGCAGCTCTGGGTACCAGGCAGAGGATGCTGAGTGTTGCCACGGCAACGGGCGACCGGTACCCGGCACGAATCCACCCGGGAGCGATGCCACGGAGAGAGTATGGCTTTGAAAATTCTTCATTGGTTGAAAACGACTTTTAAAAAAGGCACAACAGTTTTTCTGTGTTTTTCAGATAAAAGCACAGGGCATCACATCCCTCCTTGGCACCCAGCATCTGTGTCCCCATGGGCCCTGCCTGCTCCTAGGGTGCCCAGCACACACAAAAAGAAGCTCTGGTACAGTCCCAAGTATCTCACCTTAGAGCAGCACTTCAGGTGCCTGGGAGAGGGAAAAAAAACCTACAGAGAAAGAGTGAGAATTTAAAATATCTGGCTCTGCGTCATTAATTTCAGGTCTGGCTGTGAAACTAATTAGGAAGGTGCCGAATATCAACAGCTACGTGGGAAAGGAGCAGTGCTAGGAAACTGCATCAGCGTTTATATGTATATTTTTATAGAATATTAACATTATAGCTATATATAATAGATGTAAAATACATTCTCTTTACTAGCATAATTATGTTAAGCGTATTTTTGAATATCTTTAAAAACACATATATGTATCTGTGTGTGTGTATATATATATATATATGTATATGTATGTGTGTGTATATGCACATAGCAGAAAGGGACAATGTTTGTAGCAGTAATTCAGTACCCAAGTGTTACCAGTGGCAGACGTCCCCAGGCCAGGGTTAC
>NW_010178196.1:0-9355 GCF_000695765.1 Mesitornis unicolor | reverse complement strand
CCTGCAGTATGGGCTCCTGCGTTTATTAGAGCAGAAATAATGAAAACCTAAAACCCGATTAAGTTTAATAAGTTTTTTTCTTTCTTTCATGAGAGCTGGCGGACACATTAGCTGCCAAATTATAGATTAATTCTGCTCACTGAGCTGCGAATGTTTTGGCAGAAATAAAACCTGTCCTTCACAAAGGAGGGAGAATTCTTCTCCCAACAGGTAACTTAGTAATCATAATACAAAATTAATTTAGCTTAATAGGCTGGAACCACTGCCTTGCAGGACCTGCAGACCAAGTATTTTGGGGCATTGTGGATGGTTTAAGCATTTCACTGAAACACTTTTTGGGTGCAGAAACTGAGCACCCAAAGCAGGAAGAGGCACAGCATCCCCAGCGTCATCCTACTCCTGGATCTGCGCTCCCCAAACACCCCCTTTGAAGGGAGAAAGTGGGAAAAATCCATCCTGTGGCTGCAGACGTGTCCCAAAACTGCCACCCAGCACCTGGGGGGTGTCAGCAGAGCTGGGGGGGCTGCCATGGCCAAGCAAAGTTCAGGGATGGACCCCACAAACACCAGGTACCACCAGACACTGGGTACCAGCATCCACCAGGCACAGCCACACGCTGCTCGCATTGCCCTCTCTTGGTTAATTTAACACTTCGCTTTTCTTACCTCAACTATTGCTAAATTATTTCAAATACTATTCCAAATCTTACTCCAAATCCCCTGGAGGTATTTAAAAGGCACACAGATGCGGTGCTTAGGGACACAGTTTACTGGCAGACTTGGTAGTTGCAGGTTCATGGTTGGACTTGATGATCTTTAAGATCTATTCCAACCTAAATGTTTGTATGACTCTTAGTGCCTTTATAACAAGTAAACTATAAATATTAAAAAAACCCCAATGTAGCATTTAAGAAAGCCTTTAATATCTTTTATTCTACTAATAATTTAATTTTCTGCAGGTTTCCTTTATCCCCTGTATAGATTTAGCTTGCTTCCTACATCCCCTACGTACATTTAGGTTGATCAGCTCCTGCAGGACACAGTCTCCATAATACAGCCACTATTTACCTTTTTTTATACCAGTCCTATTCATTTCCAGCTCTCTGAATGCACCCAGCATCACACACTCACACCGTCTCCTGCCCCATTAAAAACCAGTATGGCAGCTGGAAAAAAACGAGACACCGGGGCCTACTGCTGCTGCTGCTATCTTTAGTTTCTCCCGCTGCTGTTTCTTTGTGCCAGATTGAATTTATTTCTGCTAAATAACCATTATATTGATCTGTGCGGACAGGAGCAGCATTGCGGTATTTTAAATAAACTTATCACATCTGTTCAACACATAAACGTTGTGTTGAAGGCTGCCATACCATCTCGCATCTACAAGCACATATGCACATCAAAAAGCAGAAATATGGGCAATTTTTCCTTTAAAAATTGTATTCCCGTACTGTTAAAGGACCCCTGTGCTGCCCAGCGTGGGTTGGCTGTGGGGTTGGGTTTTCTTGCCTTTCTGTCCTTTTTCTCCCTTACAGTATTGTTACCCTGACCCTCTGCATCCTAAACTGCATTTACCGACAACAAAGAAATAATCCACTTTAGTAATTATATCATGACTTCAATAATCCAAGCGGCTCACGAGTTTCTACTGGTTTCCTTGCCACCGTTGCTGGAAAGCATCATGGGTGATGCCAACAGGAAAAGTTACAGATATTTTAAAAAATACACATTGCTTTGTTAGCTTCCTGCCATGCAATCCTCCCGCGGTGCAGATGGCTCCTGTTCTTGCCAAAGAACAGCATTATTTGGGAAAAGAACAAAAGTTGGAGCCTGATGTTTTGTGGACGAGAGCCGAAGTCCTTACTTGGATAAAAATTCAATAAATCTGTGTGCATGAAGTCCTCTGATGGGCTTACATCCATGGGTAAGGATTCTGGTTATATACACCCTTAAATACATTATTTACTGAAACAAAAAGGGACACAGCATGTGCAGAAAGTCATTAAATTGTAGCACTGTGTCTAACCCAGATCAAAGAGTTGAAGAGAGCCTGGGCTCTGTGTTATCTCATGTTAAATCCCATCAACATGGGCTATAGCTATTGCAGTGCAATAATGAGATGAAAGATGGGGCAAAATACAAAGGAGCCAAGGAAAGAGGGGAAAAAAATGCGGTTGCGTGATGGCATCAGGGATGGGTTGTGTCCAGCACCACCAGGATGATGAATAAATGGCATATATATGCATAGAATTGTTATGGTTGGAAAAAGACCTTCAAGATCACCAGCTCCAACCATTATCTAACTCTACCATGCCCACTTCTAAGCCATGTCCCTGACCACCGTATCTGGATGGCTTTTAAATACATCCAAGGATGGTGACCCCACCACTTCCCTGCAGAAAAAGACCCCACCAGTCCAGTTCTGCCCAGCCTGCACCAACCCCATGTTGGATTTCTCCATGTAAGGAACTCCAACCTCAACCGTTTCCCTACCAGTGGGACCAGAACTGACAGCATAGTGCACCTGCTGCCACTTTGCTGGGAGGCCACCATGCAGATAGTTTGAAGGAAAGGTAAAACCCATGCTTTTTTGTATAGAAAACCTTTCAATTTTGTTTGTTGTAACAGATTTTTAATTTCTTTTCTAATTTTACAATAAAAATCAAAGGCAATCCCGACCCCTCCAAAATAACTGAGTTGCCATTATTCATTTAAAATCATTCTTTCCGTATAAATAGAAATTTTGATGACCAAGATATGATTTTGATATATAAGCTCTGTTTTAATGAGGACTCGAATTCTGGAAGCATGCAAGTAAAATGCTACATTTAGAAATTTTCTTTCCCTGTCCCCAAAACCCAGCACAGGAGAGGGAGGTGACAGTGAGCAGGAGCAGGCAAGTGGCTGCAGGGGAAGGGGAGCGCAGTGGGGTGGGAGGTGATGTCTCCCATCATGGTTTAACCCAGCGGGCAGCTAAACACCACGTCAGTTGCTTCCTCGCTCCCCTGGTCCCCAGTGGGGTGGAGGAGAGGATCAGGAGAGAAAAAGTGAAAGAACCCATGGGTTGAGGTAAAGACAACTTAATAATTAAAATAATCCAATCTGAAATAGTAGTAGTAGAAAATACTACTAATAATAACATAGTGGATTGTATATAAATAGAAACAACAATAAACAAGTGATCAAAGTTTTACTCAGCTCACAAACAGCAGTTGTGCACCAATGAAAACGCAGCTGAGGAGGAGGAGGAGTAAGTCTCAAGAACCAAATGAGCTAGACCCTGTGGAGAGGGCAGCCAACTGAAGAGGGCTGATCCCCAGCAAACTCCCCAATTTATAGCAAGTGTGATGTTTACGGTATGGGATACATTCTGATACAGTCTGTTGGCCACCTTAGATCACACCCAGGTCATCTCTGTCCCAGAAAACCTCAGCCTTTCACTTCCTCCCCATTCTCTTGTGCAGAGAGAAGGAGAGGGAAAAACCCAAAAGAAACTAAAGCACAGGTACAGGCAAAAATTGAAAAACAGTCCTTGAGTTAGTGGAAACACTGCTCAGCAAGGACCAAAACATGGTGCACTATCAACATTCTTCTTAGCATGGATCCAAAACAAAGTCTCACCAGCAGCTATGAGGAAAATCACTTTATCACAGCTAAAGCTGTAATATAAACTTGTTTTCACTAAATCAAACACTGCAGTTCTCACAGAAATTGAATTCTGTGGTTCAATCCCAGTAAAACCAGTACACTCGCTCACTCTCCCACTCCCTGATGGGTGGGGGAGAGAATCAGAAGAGTAGAAGTGAGAAAACTCCGTGGGTTGAGACAAGAACAATTTAATGACTAAAATAAACCAATCTGAAGTAATAATACTAATGAACTGTAATCAAAATAGGAACAATACTAATAAAACTCGTGTTGCTCCTCAAAATCAGCAGCAAGAAATGGCATTAAGGACAAGGTTGGGGCCGGTTGCCAGGGAACGCGCTCCCACCGGCTCTAACGAGATCCAACTTCATTTTGTGCAGCAGTTCAATAGTAGAAACTCAGTTTTGCTGTTTATTTACTCAGCGGGGCTCAGAAGGACGTAAAGTTCATTCCCCCCAGAGCAGGGCTGGGCCACAGACCTGTGTTATAAAGAAATATTTATATAGATTAATGTATGAGCATACAGGGATAAAGCATTTCCTGGTAACAGTTCAGCAGCGGAACCTAATGAAGTGGAATATTTCATCCAGCTGTAACAGAAGCAATTTAACCTAAATTTGTGAATATACTGAGGCTTAACCAGTATCGATCAGAACGGGCACTAATGGCACCCAATGATGAGCACAGGATGGAAAAAGCCGTATTTCTGCTGCAAAGGCTTTTTCTTCCCATTATCATTAGATACGCCATGCAGATATCTGCTTTCGTGAAGCCGTTCAGTGCAAGAAATGACTCTACTGCCTCTCACCCCCACAAAGGAGTTAAAAGGCTGACCCCTCAGCATCCTCCCCCGGGCCCTAAATCCCAAATCCATGCAGCGTTCCCAACCCAGGGAAGTGGAAATTCACACAGAAATTCAAATTTGACCTTTGCGTGGGGCCTTGGTTTTACTCTGACAGCAAATGCAAAGGGATTGGGGGCTCTGGGGCAGGAGGGGACCACTCCAGGACATTCCTACTTTCACCTTTGTTGTGTATTTTAATACACTTTCAATATAATGCATGCATGTGTGAGCAATTAAAGTATTTCACAATTAGCGTGAAAAAAATTTCACTGTGCATAGAGTATGAAAATAAGGCGCCCTTTCAAAATTATCGCTCAAATAAAACTACAGTGAGTTAGGCGGTGCATGTAAAGGTATAAAATTCCACTGTATTAAAATACAACCTTGCAACACTGATGGGACTTCTCATATACGACCACTTAGGGCTGAAAAATGAAAATAATTTGGTCTTTAAGTTCCTTTTATTCTTCTCAGAGCTTAAAAGCAACTGTCTCATTGTGCTATTATTGCAATGGAGGAAAAATTAATGTGAAGTCCCTACATTCCTAGTCTTCGACACATCTCCAACACCACCCCAAGCAAACCCATCCAAACTGATTCAGCAAATAGACAAAACTACACTTAAAATAAGCCTAAATTGTTATTTTCCATTTGTCATTTGCCATTCAACAACACATCCCGGCGACAAAACAGCAGCTCTCCATCGATGCGCTCCTTGGTTTTCTATAGGGCTGTTAACACAACCTGAGTTTTTCAAGGAAAGCACAGTATTTCTGGTATTTAGCAAGCCAGCAGAGCAATCCTGGCCAGAGTCAACGGTTTGGGCAATGGGACAGGAACCACCACGTGTGGACTTGCCTGATGGCCACTGCGTGGTCATCCCAGAGGGATCTCAGCAAATTCTGATGGGGTCATGATGGAGAGGTCAATGAGGGCTCCTTGGGGTGGTCCCAGCATCCCCTCATCTCCTGAGCCCCTTCCCTCCACTCCTATTTGAGCAGCCAAACAAAACCCAGCAGACTAATACAGAATACAGAGAGGCAACGAGCTTATTCTCCAAAATTTTAGTTTAACAAAGCTTCTCAAGGATTTGTTTGCTACCCGCCAGAAACATCGGCTCGACCCCGAGGGAGCTGTTACAAACCTGGCAGAGACTCGCTCGCCTTCCTCTTCTCTGTGCACTCGTTAGAGGTTCCCACCAGTACAGAGGTTCCCATCTTTATAGAGGTTCCCTCCCTTATTTAACAGCTATTTAACCTGGGGCAGGCACACAAGGTTTGAGCAGAGTAAGGACATAATAGGTTTTTCTCTATGTGAGTCATATTTGGAGTGCAGAGGTATAACTGGGAATCAATTCTGTTGGCCAGAATTGAATGTATTTGTTACAAATAAATATACGTTTTCTGCTTAAGAGGTTTCTCCCTCCTATTTCCCCTGGAAATCTTAATTACTCCAGCTCTGGGGGCAGAACAAGTGTTGAGCTCTTGCTGACCTTAGCACGGTTGAGCATCACAAGGGAATTTTAGCACAATTCCTCAGTAAAAACAAATTTACCAGAGTGTTATTGCTAAGAGCAGGTCTGCTACCCAGAAAGCTCAAGATGTTATGGACCTCTGAGCTGGAGTTTCCTGCACATTGCCCATTGCAGCCTCCTTTGGGAACCCCAGTGAGCTCGGGGGATGTTTGACATTGCCAGTGCCCTGGTTCACATCTGCAATGAATATTTACACCAGGACGTACAACTTGGACTTCCCGCTGTCAGCTGTAAAGATCTCTGTTGTGAATTTTATTTCCCCTCATATACAGGGCACATTAATGTATCTCATCCTCTATTTTCATTTATGAGATACAACAGAATCCAAATTTTCAGGGAGGGTCTATAGATTTTGGTAGAAATAACAATTACTAAGCCAGCCTATTGGAAAGCTTGTTTACCTTTGTTTTTTTCCTGTACTTATTTCCTTTTCTCTAAGCAGCCATGAGGAGTAAAGCTGACATTAACCACTCATCTTTTTCCTTCTACAAGTAACGGGTTGCTGAAGAACTCAACTTTGAGACCCATCCCTTCAAAGGATGATCTTAAATCTTCTGCTTTATTGGTCATTTGCATCTACTCTGCCTGTTCCGGTTGCACAAATTATACCCAATTGAAAGGATTTTATGGAGCTATTGTATGGTAATGTCTGAAATACTAAAGGGTGCTAATGTATATGAGGCCAAAGCTTATTCACTCGTCATTTCAGGCTCTATCAGAAGCATGCAAACAAAATTCGTTTCCTTCAATGTTAGCTTGAAAATTCTAAAAAAAAATAAAAAAAAATTGAGTGCTTCCCTTTAAAATGCACATTTGAAACTTTAATTTAGAAAAGAAAGCTCTGACTTCCATAAGAGATGCACAGAGAACTTTATTCATGGTACCATTAAATTCTGGATGTGAGAAGTGGGTGAAATTACTTGGATAGAAGAGCATCTCCGCCACTGAGATGGATGCAAAAGAAATCTCAAGTTCTGCTTAGAACAGAAGATACGGGATACAGAGTGAAGAGAAACAGCAGCCATTGGATGGATTCAGGGGAAAACCAGGAGAAAGGACCAAAATGCGAGTGTTAAACCGACCACCAACAGCAGTGGCTGACAGTTGGTGCCCACAATTACACTCTCCTAATTAAGAGCCCAGCTTGAAGTCAAGGCTATTCGGGAACTCGCTCCAGGGTAGAGTTGGTGCCATTTTGCATAAGCTAACCTGCATCTAAATGTGCTGTAAATGCAAGGAAGAGACTCACTTGTTAAGTCCTTCTGGGGGTAATGCTAAGTGTTTTTGTAAAAATCGAAGCGTATAAAGGAGGTGGCAGCTGAGGAGCAGCATCTTCCCCAAAATAACCTGGGATGTCAGAAGCAGCAAATGTTTAAGTCCCTGAAGACGGAGATGCACCGAATGATCAGAGAGGATGCAAAGTGCCCGAGTCCTGCTGTGTCAGCAAAGGCAGAAGTGCCCGTTCAAAGTAATTCTAGGCTGGAGTTGCCAAAATTTGGAAGAGCTGCCACATTGTGAGAGTCCAGAGCAGGACTGTTTTGGAAGTTGGTTGGAAAAACTCAAGTCTCCTAACTCCATAACAAACTGAAGGCAGTTTAACAAACAGCATTATGTTATCATTTAATTGTAGCATCATCACCATCACCCCTGCAGGGATTTTACAGGGCACGTGAACCAAATCCCAGCATGTGCAAAGCGCACAAAGCCCATTACAAAAATGCGAGGAACAAAGCAAAAATATCAAAAGAGGTATCAATGTTTTTTGTGACAGCCAAGAAAATTGGCCAATAAGAAATCAATTTATTATGGATTTTTTTTGTTAATGGAAAATAACTAAACATTCGCTATCACGTAGAAAAAACACACATAAAATAGGATTTCAATTTTGGATGTCAGAGAGCCATCAAGGAAGGTAAACACGTTAGCGCAGTGCTGCCAGATGCATTAGTGCCTTCTGAAGAAGTGCCTTCATTGCCCTGACATGCAAATTCTGCTGAAAGCATCAGTTCCCCGGTAACCACAGCTCATCCTGCATTTGCTGGGACAGCGATTTTTGGCTGGCCCCTAGCTAATTCTGGAGATCTCCACAAATACCAGACAGGGGAGGAGACGACATCTGGGCAACTTGATGGATGTGGTCCTACCAGGGGCAGTGATGAGCCAAAACACCCATAGCACCATTACCTGTGAAGAAAACCTCCTCCTCTCATACCAATTTTCAGAATTGGAGGAGGAAAAGGCTTCTGCAGTGAGGATTTGTTACCGAGTGGTCATGGAGATCAGCTCAGCTCAACCACGGCACTGCAGAAATTTCACTGTGGTGCTAAATTAAAAAAAACAACCACCAAACAACCAAATATACTAAGTTAAAAAGCCCTGGCATGTTCAAAACCCAACAGGTTTGCACCACAGAGTCTCAGCAAGCCTCACCGAGGTTACAAAGGAAAAGCAGGATTATAGCGCTCATTAACAGCGAATAACACCAGGTTTGTGGAGTGAAAGGGTTTGCAGGATTTCTGGCTTACGGCAAAAGACGACGCATCTAAAGGGGTGCCAAAAGGAAGCCACCAGAATGACCTCTAAGCATGGAAACTACAATACGGATGCAAGTGTGATAGCGAGGGTGATTTGCTCTTGGTAAATTATTCTGATAGACACAGACATTTTCTAAGAGAAGAAATTTCACATCAAAAATTAAAGTATGTCCCCTGTGAGCTCACTCAGAGAAATTACGGCTTTTGGGAGGGAAGGGCAAGGCACCCAAAGCCTGGCAGAGATTTTAGAGCTGGAGTTTGGTGCTCGTCTCGTCACCTCCCACCCTGAATAATGACAGTAATTTCAGAAAGAGCTCAGACCACGTCCTTTCAGAGTGCTGTGGGTGTGCCCAGAAGGCTTTGGACTTCCTGGGGTTGCTATTTTCTGAATTGTCTTTAGGTTTTCTGGAAGTTTTAACAAAAAGCACTTGGAAGCAATCAGTTAGTGGTGTTTTTCTCTTTTTCTTTTTCCCCCCAGTTCTAATTGGAATCTTCACTTTCCCATTTTCCACTCCCCTTTCTGACCCCAGGAAAGATGAAGCATTGCTGCTTCCATTAATTATTTTGGACAGGACTTGCTTCTTGCTGAAAACCTTAGCTCGAACAAGGCACTTGAATTGCTCCCAGTATAACAGAGTGCACGGCACGACTTTAAGGTGAATTTGCTTCCTAAAGTGAACTTGAATCAATGCCTTAAATATTTACACCTTGTGTATTTTAGATTTTATTGTCAACTATATATTATAATATTATAATTACTATAATATATTGTCAACAGTTTATCATAACAGATTGT
>NW_010178195.1:77242-91076 GCF_000695765.1 Mesitornis unicolor | reverse complement strand
CACTCCTCCCAGCTTGGTGTCATCAGCAATTCTTTTTTCTTTTTGGAGGCTGGGGAGAAGGCAGAGTGGCACATGGAATGTAATACTATAATTTTGACAGGGAGAGTGGGCCAGAAGCTGGGTATAAGATCATAGCCTATGCTGTACAGTTAATTTTAATTACCGTACTAGTAATGGATAGGTGTGCATTGCTTTAATGTGTTTATTAGATCTGTGTCAACACTATCAATGTTATGCTAAAGTATAACTGTACTAACACAGGAAAACTATTTTTTTTTGCACATGGTGTAAATTTTCCCAGATTACACCTTGAAGCAAGGTAATAGAGCCTTATTTAGTGCCTTTGGTATGTAAATGTCTGCTATGATGAAAGTTAGTTCTGCAAATAAATAACTTTAGGTAAGCAGTAGTCCTGCAAAAGTCAATGTGTCTTTTCTTAGGAGTAAAGTTCAATATGCATGCCTGGTATTTTAAAGATCAGGAACAAATACTGTATATAACAAAACTCAACTGTAAAGCCAAAGCACTGGAAGAACTTCAACTATAAGTAAGGCTTTGTTTGTTATATACTTAAATATTTAGATTGTAATTGTTTTTTAATTTCTGTATTTTCAGCTTGTTTTCAAGGTATTTTTAAAGCTATGCTGAATTTTGCGTTTTTCTGTTCTATTAGCACCATGGAGATTTCACAGTATCACTTAGTGATGTGTTGGAAACTTGGAAATATTTGTTACATGACAAACTGGGATTATCATATGAAAACATGAAAGAACCTGAAAATTATGCTGACCTAAAAAAAGCCTATGATGCCTTCTTGGCAAGAAGCAATATGTTAGATCTAATAGACATATATCAGAAGTGCTATGGTCTTGGACTTGTATCTGAAGATGAAAGCATAGCCCCTGTAAGTATTTTGTTTGAGCTGTGATATGGTTTTGACATATGTTTGTTTCTGTTTTGGATTTATGACACTTATAAATATACATAGGTGCTCTGAATCATTCACCAGTTTCTTTGCTCTTCTATTGGGGAAGTAGATGAGTTTGATTACTAAATCTAAAGAGATCTAAATTAACTCAAAAATAACTTCTTTCCTGTTGTGCTGCTGTATGAGTGAGTCCCGTAACTCTTCTATGAGTATATCACTCTTTGCCAGAAATGGAACTGAAAATGACCTGTAGAGATTTGATAAGACTGGAACAAAGCTTAGTGATTAACATGCATCATGGAGTTTTAGCTGTATATTGGTAAGCAGTCAAAGTATTTTTAATGGTTGTCATACCACACTCCTAAAAGCAGAAACTTCCCTATACTTCATGTAGTGACATGTTAGATTTTCCCAGAAACCAAAAGAGGTTCCACTTCAGCTACTCAGTCAAGCAGCTCTGTTGCAGCTCAGATGTTCCTGTATGTGAGGCCATGCTCTAAGCTAGAGAAGTTCTAGTGTGTAGTCCACTCTTAAACTATGTAAATTCATGAGAAATTAATTTGATTATTCTCTATGTAGTTGGATAAAAGTATATGTAAGTAGCAATCAAGATAAGTTTGAAATGCAAGCGTTCTACATAATTTTGTTTCTGTGCTCTCTAGAGCATGGAAAGGTCAAAAGACAAAGCATATGATAATGAAAAAATTAATAAATGTTGGATTTAGATGCACATACTTATAGTTTGTAATGAAAATTAGAGAGGAGTTAATTGTCTGCTTTTACTGCCTGCTGTCTCAGCATTGCAGACTCAAATTACTGTTTATTTCATCTTCTGAATCGGATGTATGTTTAATTAGCCCTTTTAAATAAGGGAAGCTATATCAGTAACTGAATGGAGATTGAATGGAGGTATATTACTTTATATTTCAGCTCTAGTAAGAATAAAAAGCTTTCTTCATGAAAAAGTGGTCAAATATTGGAACAGGTTGTCCAGAGAGGATGTGAATTATCATCTTTGGAGATATTAAAAAACTTAGCTTAGCATGTAACTGAGCAACCTGGTCAAATTGGTCCTGCTTTAAGTATGGGTTTGTACTAAGTGATCTCTATTACGTCCCTTTTAACCTAAATTATTATATGATTCTTTGACAAATATGCTTGTAACCAGCTTGCCTACTTTGTTAGGGATTCAGAGAGCCTACACTCAAACACTCATGTGATTATTAGCTACAAAAGAGATTATAAGGAGAACTGAAGTTTAGGAAGGACATGGAAGCTGTGATTTTCTTTAAATTACTCTTTTTCTTCCTGTTTTTATGGGGAAGATGGAGATTAAGATAGAGAACTTAGGCTGGTTAATGAGCTCTTCCTAAACATGGTAAAACATATTAAATGTTACCCAAAACATAAACGGCTGCTTTTTGTGCAAGTGTATTATGTAACTGAGATCTCTTTGAAGCTGATTTGACTCTTACACCTCATTTCTCTACTAAAGCAGTTGTACTTTTGAAGACTAAAACCAAAAGCAGGTTGTAAGGGCTTCTCTAACCTCAAAACACTAGCAAACTGGCAGAAACATAATTTCACCAGGTTTTAATACTACTTTTGCTTTTTAGTCATCTTCATATTTACGTTTATTTTAATGTTTTTATTAAAGGTTCAACTGTTGGAATTTATTTCTGGTATAATGAATGTACAAGAAAATAGTGGTTCTGTTCTTTCTACTCCCATATCAGTCAACAGACAAGGCCAGGAGAATGTGAAGGTAAAAATTATTTCTGTCTCTTTTGTAATCTTATGGATAAGATAAAAGATAACATTGTTTCCTTTTGCAATTATTGGTATTAAAATGTTGCTGGCCTAAAATAAAAGAACAGAACATGTGTGTTCAAACTCTGTATCACTCAAGTATATTGTAGTTGTGTGTGTGGGGCTAAATGCAGAAACTTATATTTTGGAAGACAGTCCTTTAATGACAGACACTTGGTGTAGATCTAATCCCCTTGAAACACCAAGAAAAAAATTTTTCTGAGTATGCTTTTGCATATGTATGCAAGTATGCTTGCTTTTGTCAGTACTTCCAGAATACCCATACATACAGTAGCATTTTTTAATTATGCAAGGCAAAATTCTTACAGTATGTATCTAAATAGCTTTTAAAAAAAAAAAGGAACATAACTTAGCAGCAGGTTGACTAATTGCTGTAATGCTTTCTTATACAGTTGATGATCCTGGCAAAGAAGTGTGTGTGTTCATATTTAAGCCTGTTGGTGAATTCTAAGGATGATATGGCTTTGGCTCATATTCTAAATGTTCCTGACAGAGGACTTGGTAGAGAAGCCTTCACTAACCTAAAACATGCTTCACAGAAGAGAAGAATGTCCATTTTCCTGGTATGTGTGTCAAACGAAACTTGCTGTATATCAGAGACAATGAAACAGATCCATAAACATAAACTGTTACTTTAATCTTATATGCAAGACTGACATTTACAAGCCAAATACCATCATAAACATGATTTCTAGGTTAAAAAGACACAGCAGAGGTTCTATGTGAAGAAATAGGTGCTTGCTTGGTCATGAGATCTAAAGATGCACAGAAAAAGAACTATGTGCATGTTTACCTCTAGAACTCTAAATATGATGATATGTGATATCATAAAACCAGGCATTGTTCATCCCAAACAATGACTGAAATCCTGAAAGATTTACTGTCTTAAACATGAATATAAGATATATTTTTATTACGCTTTTAAAATGTTGAAATCTTGGTAAATATTGTGAAGTGAGTTCATGAGTACGTGTATTGAGAAAAGATGGCATTAGGCTAGATGTTGCTGTTTACCAAATACCTCTAAAAGCAGTGAGGTTGGGTTAAAAAAATAATCACAAAGCGATATATGCATTAACAAAATCAAACCATTAACAGTGCATTTCAATGCATAGAATCAGATAATGTATTAGATTGGAAGGGATCTTTTAAAGATCATCCAGTCCAACCCTCTGCAGTGAGCAGGGACAATGTCACTAGATCAGGTTGCTCAGAGCCCCATCAAGCCTGACCTTGAATATCTCCAGGGATGAGGCCTCTACCACCTCTCTGGGCAACCTGTTCCAGTGATCTACCACCATATTGAAGAACTTTTTCCTAATATCCAACCTTTCAATTTTAAAGTGCTCTAAGTATTTTGGTTAAATAGTAAAACAGCATTTTTCTGTGCATTTGTTAGACTTGAGACATCTGGAACCTAGAGTATTTCTGTGTACAAATTGCTTTTCTTAGAGCAACCTAGTGACAAAACTCTGCCTTTGACATGTGCACTAGAACGGGGGCCAAAAATCTCAAAGTTTTCTGCAGTTTTTTCAGCTTTGACTCAGAATTTGAGGAGGGTAATACTTTCCAGTCCTTTACAGCTTGATGGGTCTTGAAATACTCTTCAAGATGTGATTGATATGGGACATTCTTGCTTGTTTTATTCTCAAAGGCATAAAGCTGGAAAAAAAACAACCTTGAGACCCTTGAGAAAAAGGTATACTTTTTCCTCAGTGCCCTTGTACAGGAATATAAAAAGCTACAGCAATCGATGTACAGTGCTCACAGAGGCTTCTTGCTAAACAATCTAGTTTGGTTTGTGAGGTGTATTTTTTTACAGTAGTTATTGTCAGCGCAGAGCCATCTCAAAAATAGTTGGAATAAGATAAGTAAGAATTCTTTCTCCCAAGAACTTCTGTAGTCCCTTTTACTCAAAATAATCAAATTTTGCATGCACAGTGGCCTCAGTGCAGACAATAGCAGACCAAGGAAAAACAGTGTGGATATGTAACAGTCACTGAAGCAGCTGCGTTCTGAGAGTTTTATGGTTGAATAAACATGGAAAATTTGTGAAATCTCAGTTCCAGGATTAATTACTTAAGCTCCTAATGCTCTGTTAGCATTGTGTGTATGTGTGTGTATATATATGTATATACATATATATGTGTGCGTGTGTATATATACACATATATATATTTAAAAGTATGTGTTTGGACTGGATTTATTACCTCTTTCTTACAGTTGCCAGAGGGGAAACTTCTCTACTGTGTAAAGAAGTTGTCTTTGCTGGCATCTGTGTCTTGTAGAAATCCTGCAAAGCTAGAATATTTTCCAGTGGGAAGGCAAGGTCCTATGAACTGTACTTGATCCACAGGAAATCTTTAGCACAAAGGCAGGAATACTGACAGGTTTACTTTCTTTGCTAGAGTAATTTCAGTTGTACTCTTTCCAGCCCTAACAGCTTTATGATTTAGCTGTACAGTCTGAAGTTTGAATTTATATGTAGAATTAATATTATCGCATCTGTGTCAAGTGTATTGGGTTGTTAGCTTTACTTTTACCTTTCTGGTGAACTGCTAAGCTTATTATTCTGACTGTTGCCTTAATATTTGTGGGGTTGTCCTCTAAGGCATACTGCTTTTGGGACATTTCTTGGTTTTGATGTCTTTATGGCATGTAAAAATATATAGAAACTTTCAGAGTTGGGTACCTGTGATGACTGAAGCCTTGACTGTAATAATTTTTCAGAAGTCTTGAGTATATATTATTTTTATTTGCACCTCTGAAAAGAAGTATGGTCCTGAAGTCAACCTTTACATATTTATGTTAAAATTGTTCTTGGGTCATAGGCAGCCCTCTGAATATGAGTAGGTTTTGCGAGATCATCACTAGCATTTAAAGAGCAGTAACAACAGAAACATTTTACATCCTGTGTTAATAAAGGTTTTCTTAAGCTGTCAAAAGGTCAGTGGAATTGTCAAATTAGCCAGGTCACTTTTGCTTTGGCTTGTGGGTGTGGTTTGCTTGGCTGGTTTTCGTTTTTGTTTTTTTAATACTGCTGCTGTATTTAAGTATTGATCTTGCAAATATTTATAGTGATATGTACAAAGCTGGCAATTAAGAGGCCTTCTATTGATTTCAGTTAGATTATTTCTGCTATCAGCCAGCTGTTATACACTGTTTGCAAATCCACAGGAGAGGCTTACTTCAACACATGTACATTTCTTGTATGTCTACAGTTTAATATTTCTTAATATTTCTCCAAATAGATGGCGACATCTTTTATCCGAACTGTAGAACTTGGAGGAAGAGGCTGTACATCTTCATTATTTGATCCTTTAAGAGTAAATGTAAAGGGGCTTACAAACTTCGTTAATTTTATTGACAAGCTGCAGGAAATTGTTGGTGAAATCTTAAATCCAAGGTAATGGAATTTCTCTTCTATTTTTGTCTTGTTGAGCATCTCTTTTTTTTTTCTTGTGCATGAGTCTCAAGGAGGGGGAATGAATGAAAAATCTAATAGTTTACTTAATAGTTCAGAGTAAGTGTTTACAACTTAAACCTTATTAGAAAATAAAAATATTTGAAAAACGTCTGAGGTAAGCTTATAGATTTTTTTTTTTTTTAGTTTATTCTTTGTATTAACTTTTTACCAAATCAGTGCATGTATGGCTGCTTGGCTAGTTCCCTAGTTTGAAATGAACTTACAAAACGTCAGTCTGGTAAGTACATATGTGCTTCACTACTTCTTGCTCATTAATTACTTTCCTTTTTGATCATTTCATTCTATATACCCTTATATAAAGGAGTCTTTTTATTGCTGCTGACATATAACAACATTGGTTATTTAGCCTTTCTTTTCTCTTTTTTAACTGCATCTGTGAATCATAAGAATTATTTCTTAGGAAGGCTCTGGTGAAGTCACTGATTTTCAGTGCTTTTGAAGACCTGAAGTTAGACTTTGGTCAGGCTTATAAATGTGAGATTAATTAGATAGAAGTGTATCAAGTATTTGAATTTAAGTACAGAGAGTAGACACAATTTTCTTAAGCATTTTAGAAGTTAGTTTTAGTTTTATTAATTGATAAACAGTAACTTTTCTATACAAATCTTAAGCAAATCAGCTGTAATGGTTCTGTTCTTGATACTACAGAATCTTTTTAGTTTGAATGATGTCTAATGCACACAGGTGGAAATGTTATAAGCAAACAAGAAGTGTTATTTAAATTACTATTCAGAGGCATTAAATCTGGAAGTGGAAAGTATTTCTGAAGCTGTTTTGCAAATTCTATTTTGCTTTTTAATTTTGCTTCTTTGTTCTTTCATTTCTACATCCTGCATACCAGAGACAAGAGGTTTTCACTCAACATCTAATCTATGCTTTTTTTCTATGTTTAAATCATATCTGGGACTGTATACATTGGTTAAAAATGAGAAATGGAAACTCATTTATGAGCATGAATTTACCTTTTAGGGTGGGAAGTCCACTATTTCAGGTACGTAGAGTTCAGCAAAGTGCAACATGAAATGCTACATCTTGTTAATTACCCTTCTGTTTAAGGTACATGAGAAAAATCAGAGTGGGATAGTTGCTGGGAATTATGAGTTTCTAATTGGGAGAAATCTCTAGAGCTTGGAAACTGTTTTTAGCATTCAGCTATGTATTCTGTTGCTTTCTCTCATATTCCTGTTGCTGTGCTTGCTGTCCTTTTCCTTGGCATTCTACTCCTGCTGTTGTCATCCTGTGTAGATAGTACGGCAATCTGTTTCACTTTGGGATATAAATCTTGTTAACATCAGATTCTGGCATGTTCATTAGGTTGCATGTATACATGTAGGTGATGTTGGTTGTATCACTGACCAAGAATGGAAGCTACCTGTACTGTAGTGGTTTTAGTATCTCTTGTACTCTGCTTGGGCATCACATATAGCATCACATGAATTATAGCATCACAATGTAACATACTACTATTGTTTTTATATAGGTGTGTATATAGTGCTCAGTGCTTATAGAAATATACCAATCAGTTCATTGTCTTTGAAAGCATCTTCACTAGTATGCTGAAGTTCTCAGATATTATAGGACTAGTGTGACAAAAAGAGACTCTACTGCAGAGTTCAAATTTAACAACTTATTTGAACAACATGTGCGGATTCAGTACGTCACTAGTGCAGGTTCTATGGATACAATGGAGAATGCGCTATTGCAGTTTTAAAAGCAAGACTACACTATTACAACCATAAAAGATTCACAAAATGCACTATTGCAACTACAACAGTCACAAAATGCACTACGGCAGCCCACAGGCAATTCACGACAGGCCACAGACTACTCACAAAACTCACTATTACTGCCCATAAGCAATTCATAACAACTCCCAGGCTACTCACAAAATTCACTATTACAATTCCCAGGCGATTCATGGAACACACTATCACAACTCACAAACAACTCAGAATACCACACGTGTGTTAGTCAATCACCTGCAACTGCAAACTTAAAGCCTGCCAAATATTCACTTACTCTTCCAGGTAAGGGCTCCCATGTAAGTTACCTTGGTTGGCATCCCGACCAAGGGGGAAGGTTCTCATCACTCCATGGCTGGAGAAGTAACTCCCTGTTTCTAGTATGAATCTTGGAGGTTTTATCCCCTGGTGTACAGGACAGCAGGAAGGGACATGTATGAGTAGATTAGACCACCTGGGGTGTTTCTTCCGCAGTGCTTCCCCTTACCTTTATGTATTCATGGATGTTGTTCCTTTCTATATGCTCTATTGCTTGCATATCTTTTTATTGTTTGGGTCTGTTGGAGCCAGCTAGAAGTCCTCCAGCTTATCTCTGTCTTACTTTTAGGCAACTGAATAATGGTTTGATTGGGTCTCAGGGCATACTATTTGTTGGGGGGTTTCAAGGCTCAACTCAGGTTTTGGTTCTTTAAATGATACAGTACTGCCCTGTTTAGTTTTGTACTTACCAGACAACTCAGGGCTGAGGTATCTACACAGCTCCCTGTGGGTGGTCTCTGCAGAGACAGGGCCTCAAGGCAATCTAAGGCTGAGTTGCTCCAGCAACCCTCCCATGTGTCACTTAGTGCACTGGACATTACCAAAACTTGTTTATACTATGAACCAGACCAATCCTTACAACTAGTATATAGCTTAGAAACTGCAAGGGTCACAACACTGGTGAAAACAAAGATATTTTTCTTAAGTAGTTTCTGGTAAGCCATATGAGCGAGGACTGTCTATGTGCCCTGCCTGTGTTATGACCTTCTGAATTCCAGAAGATGCAGTTTTACACAATAAATTTCTCTAGTTCTGATACTACTGCAATCTAAAGAGCAGGGCGATGGGTGGGAGCTACCATGCAGCAAAAGTTTCATATGCTTAGTCTTTAGAAGCCTGCTGAGAAAGTTAAGAGCAAACTGGACAACCAATCTGGGGTATTGCTGTTTCTCTGATGTAGACATTAGTCAAGCTGCAAAAAAACAGGTCCCAGTATTCGCTATGCCACAAGAAAAATGTGGTATTTTTGGTTGTTTACTTAATGATTAGAAGTCTGTTATTTCAATTTCATCTTGTTACAGTGGAGATCTCACAAAACTTGAACTTGCATAAAATGCAAAGTAGCTGAATAAATGATGTATCATTGTGGAGCATATGTTGAAAAAATGGCTTTCTTCATTTGCCTAAATCAAGTTCCTTTGCATTGGAAAACTAGAAACCATCACTGCTGGACAGTGATGGGATATGCTTAAGAATATTGAACAAAGGAGATATGGTGCAACTACAGTCTGCTAACCTATGGAGAATAACATAAATGTTTCTCATCCACAAGTCTTTCAGCTAAGAAAGTGAACAGTAGATAAGTTAAAGGAAAGCTGTCAAACAGAATGGAAGTTTAATGAAACTATAAAGATTTGATATGAATGTGGCATAAAGTGGAAGCAGACCTGATAGCAAGAGAAACGGAAAGATATAATGAACTTTGGTAGTTTTAAGGTGTATTCACTGAGCAGAATGAACATTATTACAAATTTCTGGAATTTTGAAGCAGTTAAAGTTTCTCTCATTTTATAGTTTAGATTAGAAGAGATCACTATTCTTTCAAGAATCAGTAGCAGGAGCATTCCTTAAAGTTTGGGGATGCTGTAAAACTTGTAACCCTAAAACCTTTAACAGATTATGTACATATAAGACTCAGATAATGTTTATACAGTAAATAGCTTGGCTGGTCTACTTTTTATGCCTGTTCCTTGACAAACATACAAATTCTGTATTTATCAGTAAAATTGATGATTATTATTCACCTGAGGATCTGTAAACTCTTTTCTGTTGGTATAAATGACAAATACAGGTACTGACTCATCATTCTGGAAATTCTCTTTTAGGCCAGACAATAATACTTGTTGTATCTGAAAGGAACTTCTTATATTTCAGGACTGAGTTTTTTCAAGTTTGTAAAATAAGTGTGATCTAAAACTGAGTGATGGAAAGGCATTTTTCTTATTGGTTACTGCACTTGCTGGTTCATATAGACGTGTGTTTATATCTATACTTTTTTTTTTTACAGTCCCTACTGATTTTGTAGAGTAGCAAAGTTGGTAGAGGAGCAGTAAATGTTTCTGAATTGGGCCCTGACTTTGCTGTAAGCACTGACCACTAGGTGACACTATTGCACAGCTCACATTGGTAGCGTTTAAAGTTAGCTGTATTGTTTTGTTGAACACATTTGAAAGAGTGATGCTTCGGAGTGAGTCTTCATTTCAGGTCTGTGAGCAGTCTTCTGACAATTGTAGAAGTTATACAGCTTGACGTGATCATACGTGTGGATTAGTGTGTTGAGCTTTCTCTTGACAGGGAAATTCTATTTCTTTCTTGAAACTGTGGTTGTATCTGAAGATGAAGTAGTATTTTGGGAGAGAAAGCATATGAGACTTCATTGGGTCTTGTGCTGAATGTCTGAGTTAATTGGATAGTGTTCATGCAGCTCTGGAGTCTTGTGTTCTAAAGTTGCTGGAGAGTTGTGCAAAACATTGTCTATAGGACTCCTTAAACTTAAGATCGTAGAATAATTCAGATTGGAAGAAATGTCAGGAGGTTTTTGGTTCCACACCCTGCTCAGAACGAGGTCACCTACGGGGTTAACTCAGGTTAATCAGGGCTTTATCCAGTCAAGCTTTGAAAACCTCCAAGAATGGAGACTTTACTGTATCCCTCTTGGCAACCTATTCCACTGCTTGAGCGTCCTCCTGGTGAAAAGCGTCTTTTGTTGTATCAAATTGGACCCTCTCTTGTTTCAATTTATGCCTGTTGTCTCCTTTCTTTCTTCTTAACTGCCAACATGAAAAGCCTGGCTTCATCTTCTTGGTTACCTTCTTTTAGATATTGGAAAGCTGTTAATAGGTTGCCCTGAAGCCTTCTCCAGACTGAACAAGCTGTTCCCTTAGCTGCTTGTCACAGAACATGTCTCCTTGACCATCTTGGCAGCCCTCTGCTGAACTTGTTCCAGTTTATCAGTGTCTTTCCTGGGCCAGGGGGGGCCCAAAACTGGATACAGTATTCTAACTTTGGTCCAATGAGTGCTGATTAGAGAGGGATAATCACATTCCACAGACTACTGGCTAGGCTACTGGTCATGCTGCCAAGGATACTGTTGGCTTTTGTTGCCAAGGCACACTCCTGGCTCACAGTTAGCTTGCTGAACATGCACTGACTCCTGGGTTCTTTTACATAGAGCTGTATCATTGCAAGGGATTATCCCTTTCCAAGACTTTGCATGCCCTGTTGAATTTCATGTGGTTCCTGTCAGCCCATTCCTCACATCTGTTTAGGTATCTCTGCATGGCAGCTCTGCCCTCAAGCATGTTGACCATTTCATCCAATCTGGTGTTACCTGCAAACTTAATGAGCATATATTTTTATCACTGAGTCACTGCCAAAGATACTTAAAAGAAAAAAAAGCAGGTTCCATGATAGGCCCCTATGGTACTTAATTAGTTACCAGCCACCAGATGCAGTACGTGTTTATTACCTTATGAGCCTGATGATCCAGACTGCAACATCCAAACTTGTGTTTTGAGAGTATTTTCTAATAGTGTTGAAAGCCTTACTATGATCAAGGTAAATGGCATCCACCGTTCTCCCTTGGTCTGCAAAGCTAGTCATTTTATTATAGGAGGCAAAGAGATGGGTCAGACATAACTTACGTTTGATCAATACATGCTTACAGTTACCAGCCACCACCTAATCCTTCACATGCCTAGAAATGTTTTCCCAGAGAACTTTTTACATTATTTACTCAGGGAACAAAGTGAAACTGATGAACCCGTGGTTCTCCAAACTGTCCTTTTGGTCTTTTTTGCCAGCACTTGCATTTCTCCATTTGTCAGCGACCTCCTTTGATCACCATGACCTTTCAAAGATGGTATAGAGTGATCTTATGAGGACATTGGCCAGTCTTAGTGCTCTCAGTTGCATCGTGTTTGATTTATGGATTTATATGGGCTCATTTCTGTCAAGTAAACCCTGACATGATCCTTATCCACTGCTGGTAGTTCTCTGAAAACTTTCTCTAATCAGAGGCCTAGGAGACCATGCTGATGAAGACTGAGGGAAAGTAACATTGAGTACCTCAGTTTTATCTGTGTCCACTGTTGCAATATCTTATGCCTTTTGGTAAAGGTCCTTCATTTTCTTTGTTCAGCCTTTTAATACAGAAGCAACAGGTGAAGCTACTTTAACATTCCTTGCAAGTCTCAACTCCAGCTGAGCTTTGGCCTTCTTGACAACATCCCTAAGTGCCTGGGCAAGGCATCTAGATTTTCTTTGTAACCTGTCCCTTCTTCACCATCCTGTGTAAAGCCTTTCTGCATTGAAGTGCTCTCATCAGTTTACTGCTTGGTCTACTGATATTTCTACACACTTTTTTCTCCCCATCCCTGACTGTTTCTTCCTTGTTAGTGAATAGCAGAACCAGCTGTGTGTAACCCTATGTGTTGCCCACCCAATATCCTTCTTGACACCCTCTAGAAATATTGACTGCTTGCATCCCTTTGTGATGCTCTTCCAACAGATGTTGGGGTGGTGGTGGTAAAGTATCCTGTAAGAAGCAAGGTCTGTGATACAAAGCCTGCCAGGAGTTGCTTGAAGAATACTTTGCTCATTTCCTCATGTGTATTGGGCTGTCTATAACAGACTCTGACCCTGTTTTACAAAATCTCCATGAGCCTCTTACCTGTCCAATAGAAGAGCTCCTCCATACCTCTGAGCTGTGTCTGCATAGAGAGAGCACTCCCTGACTTTCTTTCCTGAAAAGTTTGTTATATTCATCCTTTGCAGCACTCCAGCTCTCAGATCGTCCCACTGTGTCTTGGTTATTCCAATGAAGTTGTAGTTCTGGAACCACAAGGAGCTTATATTCCTTCTAACTTGTTTTATTGTGTTTTACTGTATAAATCTCTTTACACAGTTTTAAAGTGTTTGCAGTGTACTGTTTCTCAGTCAAATACAGGGAACTTAGACACTCTAACCTTAGTTTCACAACTAGCATTGTTGAAATGAACAATATTTTGGTGTTTAAATATTTGCAGTGATTATATGGAATGACCCAAATTAAGACTATATTAGCATTCTACCATGATAACAAATGTGCTTGTGACTTAACAATTTTCTCGCATTTTGAAGAAATAGAAAAATATCAGAAAGGCTTAAACCAATTATTTTATAGGAACAAAAAATTAGGTTTAAACCAGACTTAAAAAATTTTCACTGAAAATGCATACTACTTCAACGACTAACACACTTTAACATAATTTTTGAAGTAAAATATCTGCTTTACATACAAATTTAACTTCAAAGTATATCAGTATTTTCATTATAATCTGATTGATTTAAACTTAACATTGAGAAAGTTTTAAAATGTATTTAGAAGTAAGTGCTTTTAAAAATTAATTGTGGTTTAAATTGGATTTACAAGAAAATAAAAAATTTTGGTTAAAGCTGATCTATTGAGGATAAGTCTGACTTATAACAGTTGAATTGTCATATCTTAAGTGCTCCAGTTGTACAGTATTGCATTTAATTAAATTATAG
>NW_010178195.1:41149-77227 GCF_000695765.1 Mesitornis unicolor | reverse complement strand
CCCTAACTTCCCAATTTAGGCTGGTGCTGGAGAATACACTGACCATTGTGTCTTAGATATTGAAATTGAAGTATAGTTCCTTAATTAAAAAGAAGACATGGAGGCTGTGTTTCTATGGAACTGTTTCTATCAGTGCTGGATTGAAAAATCCTACTCTTATGCCATCAAAGAGATACAAAATTACTAATTCCTCTGTTTCCATGGCCTCCCTTTAATCCAGATTTCAGAAGCAGTCTGGCAGTTCCCTGCCCATAATTCCAATCTTGATAATTTTAAGCAAATTGCAAGAAAGTGGGAGTACTCGTTGACAATCAACTGAATGTGAGTCAGCTGTGTGCCCAGGTGGCCTGGAAGGCCAATGGCATCCTGGTCTGTATCAGGAATAATGTGTCTAGCAGGACGAGGGATGTAATTCTCCCTTTGCACTCACCACTGGTGAGGCCTCACCTTGAATACTGTGTACAGCTCTGGGCCCCTCACTTCAAGAAGGATATTGAGGTGCTGGAGCTTGTCCAGAGTAGAGCAATGAGGCTGGTGGAGGGACTAGAGGAAAACTATTATAATGAGAGGCTAAAGGAGCTGGGATTGTTTAGCCTGGAGAAGAGGAGACTCGGGGGGGGACCTTATCACTCTCTACAAGTACCTGAAGGGAGGCTGTAGTCAGGTGGGGGTCAGGCTCTTCTCCCAGACAACTAGTGACAAGATGAGAGGGCATAGCCTGAAGCTGCACTAAGGGAGGTTTAGGCTGGATATTAGAAAGTACTTTTTCATGGAGAGGGTGATCAGGCATTGGAATAGACTGCCCAGGAAGGTGGTGGAGTCACCATCCCTGGAGGTGTTTAAGGTAAGGCTGGATGTGGCACTTAGTGACATGGTCTAGCTGATGTGGTAGTGTTAGGTCATAGGCTAGACTTGATGATCTCAGAGGTCTTTTCCAGCCTAAATAATTCTGTGTTTCTGAGGCTGATTATATCTAGAGGGAACTATTAAGTTGAATATGCTATGCCGGAACAATGAAACTGTAGCATGGAACACGCATGGCTGCTCATCAAGAATGTTATTCTGAGAAAGAGAATACTTTTAGATAGTGGCAGTTCCTGAGGAAGAGTCACTCTTAGCTTGGTGAAAGAAACCAAAGATTTTTTTGGCAATAGAGCAAACATAGCAGCAGCAACATGGAAAAAATACTCAGCCACACGATTCTTTTTTTGCTGTGCTTTTATTGTGATCTAATAAACTGCAAAATTGTGAAGGGCCTAAGGTAGTGCCTTCAGTTCCGTATTGTTTAAAAAATTAAAGTAATAATCCACGCGTCCATTGTCTGAGGTGAAATTTTTGAGTACTGTGCATATTTTGACATTGTTACTTTTTTCCTTTACATATATAGTTAAAATCTAGATAAGTTGACTGATACAATTTTGTTCTTGAAACTTTGAAATCTAAATTAACATAAAGTACTAATTTTTAAAAAACTTATGCATGTGTCATAATTAGAACATTAGGTTTGCTTTAAGGGCACAGTTACTGCTCTGTTAAGAGCATTTTTATTTTGCATTGTTTTTAGATACATTTTTGTCTTGCTTTTTCTACCCAGGTAGCTGAAGCTTTAGTTGACTTTCTGCGTCTTTGTGTTTGAGAATAGATTTAGATTGCTACTCTCTTAATATACTTCTAAATTAAAAAACTGGGTAACTCTTCAGTTCTTATCAAGTTCTAAAACCTCTTCCTAAATCTATAACAAAGAAAAAGGCTGTGATTCCCTCCCTTGCATGATCACTAGGTGTTTGTAATCTGTTTTAAGACACTTGTTCCCACTACATAAGTTAGATACCTATATATTTGTCATCTGCTTTTTACCTCTGTTGAAGAAGTTGAAATGAATGAATAAAAATGTTGACCTTAGTATAAGAGTTTTGATATATTATTTTCTGTTCCTGGAATAGGCTTCAGGAGTCTGTTCTGCTTTTTATCAGGTTTTGAATATTGTCCATATCCAACCTTTTTTTTTCCTTCTCTGTGCTACTTTAGTCTTTTCCACAAAATATGTATTTCCAGAAAAGAAATGAAAGTGCTTCTGCATCATATTAACTTTGCACACTAAGGCCCCAGTTCTGTAAGAAGAGCTCTTGCTGATGTCATTTAGATTTTAGGTAGGCAGATGAAGAGGAGCTTGCTTATGCGATAATCTTAGTAGGAACAAAATAGACAAGACATGCAATTGATTTCTTCGAAATTAGTTACCTCAACATAAGAAAAGATGGTTTGATAAGGAAAATGAGAGAGAAATAGATAGGACTGGGACACAGGTGATGTAAGACAAAAAGGTTCAAGCAAGCACAAGCTCTGGAATATTTTAGTAGAAGCAGCCAGTGACAGAAGATATGATTTATACAATACCTAGTTAACAGGTAGAGTTTTACATTGTACTTTTTCTTTTCAGAACTCCCTTTAAAAGCACTGGTGCAAATAGGGCATTTTTAGCATGTGATTAATTTTATCTTCATATAGATGTCTGTGATGGTCACATTTGGACTCATTCCACTGAGTCCACTCAGTGGAAGATCACCACTGTACTGTTGGATCCAGGCTTTTGTGTCTGGACATTCCCTGCCAGACAGTGGAAGGTGGTTGTTTCTAAAGGGTTGGGGTTTTCTAGCATTTGTAATTACTCTGATGGATTTTCTTTGGTTATTTCTATCATAGATAAAAATAGCAGTGAGTTTTTTAGCTAAGATTTCTTTCAGTTCATACCTTTTGAACAAAGAAATATCACTGCATGTGACTGCACAGAAGATCATATTATTAGCATTTTTTAAAAAATTGCTATTTTACAACATCTGTCATAGTGGTAACTGACAGATGTTTACTACTAACTGGATTTGATAAGAGTCCTCCCTCAATATTATTTAAAAACCATGGACGTGAGACTGAAGCACTTTAGGATAAAGTGTTTCATGTCAGCAGCCAATAATCTGAATGAAACATCAAAGTAAGTTTGTTAGCAGGCACCCTGACTGTAAAGAGACAAGGTCTCTCCAGTTCTCTATTGCCTTAGGCAAATGGCATTGCTTTGTTAAATGTATGAAGCTCATTCTTGAATTTAGATAGGTTTCTTGCTCCTCTGTCAGAATTCAGAAGAATTAAAATTCTTAACTTTTGCTGCTGTAAAAATTTTATGAAGAGGGGTAACTTTGATGTAATTTCATATTCAAAACAAACCTTTGCCCTTCTAGCTGTTAAGAATTGCAAGGTGGATAACAGTTTTCAACTTTACTCTGTTCATATAAACTTTTTTTTAGAAGTTCACTTAAGTTCAACTGATTTTTCTGCTTAATATAAACCTATAAAAGAGTAATATCAGAGTAATCTGGCATAGAGTTTCCTTTCTGAAACAAAAACAACAACTGAAAACCAACCAACACCCTCCCCCCATGCAAAAAACCCAACCCAAACCAAAACCAAACACACCTCCTCTAAAATAACCACAACAAAAAAAATCCCTCAATTAAAAAAAAACCAAACACAACAAATCAAACAAAAGCCCCACCAACCACTGCCAACATACCTTCCCCCCCAAAAAATCCAAGAAATCCCACAGCTCCACAAAAACAAGCAACTTCCCCAAAGAAACTCCAAACCAACACCCAAACAAAGAAAGAAAACAAAAAAATCCCAATTTGCATTTTTACTATATTTTCCTTTTATTTTCATGCTTTTAGTTAATCTTTGTAAACCTAACAATGAAGTCCTATGAGTAAATCTGAAGTTGCTCAGGTAACTTATTTCATTGCGTTAAATACAACTATTAAATTTATTGTTCAATTAATTCATAGTTTCATGTTCAAGATAATAACTACTTAAGCTGTTTTTTAATTCAATGAGTTGTCTTTTCTGGGAAATGGATTATACACTTAGCAGAAAGGACTCTAGGACAGAGCCCTAGGCATCTCTATTTGTGTTGTAAATGTCATATATAAAGAGCAAAACAATGCCTGTCCTACTGAGGCTACCTTGACTGTACTTTTTGAAACTGCTAGACATGGTTAGTTAGGGCTTTCTGTAGTAAGCTTTGAAATATTCATGAAATAGCACAAATGAGATGGATTCAATGTTTTATAAATATATTCAAGACTAATAAAACAAACCTCACTACATAACTTATTTTGTTCTATTATATCCTGATGTAAAATGGCATAAGCTATGGCACAGTGTTTCAGTACTAATCCACACACATTAGATCAGCATTTTATGTCTTGGCCTGTTTATATAAATTCTAGTTGAAGTATGAATAAACTTTTCCTTTTCTTTGCTCCAGTTAGTACTGTGTATATCTGATGGTGGACTGGAACTCTTTCCTGGAAAAGAAGAAGGAATATGGGGAGAAAAAGAGATTAAATGAACTTTACTTCTAATAGCAAATATCCTTAGTTGGCATTGGGTAGTAGAGGCAAAAAAATAAACATAGAAAATATTTTTATCACAGTGTTTTGTTTTTTTCAGTGAAAAGCTACAAGGTAATAGTCACATACAGAGCACAGCATTTAAATTAAGGGCATGGTTGTTTTAATTAACTGATGCCCAGTGCTATATGTATAATATTTTTTCTTCTAGCACATGTATATGTATGTAAAATCTGTGGAAATTATTATGATGTAGATAAGCTCAAAAAATACCTGTAGACTTAAAGGACTGAACCTGGCTTTCAAAGGTAACTTAAGTAAATTCCTTCACCTGCATGTTTATCTTGGAGTTCTAGGTTCAACACAGTGTTTATGGAACAGCTACTACTCATTTAATACAATGCTTTTCTCATGTGAGGGTATTACTTTCTAAAGTGTCAGTTTAGGCCTGAAGGAAATAAAGGAGTTTGGCAAGAAGCATCAGGAGACTTGGCTACAGTTCCTATATGCATCTCTGACACAGAACATTTCTTCAGCAGGGCTCTCTTCTTACCTCTTGACAACTTGTACTGGATGAGGTTTTTTTTTTCCCCTCTTGAACTTTTCATTCTCTTGTGGTTAGGCTGAATTGTGGTTTTTGGAGTAGAGGTACACCAGGATTATTTTTTTTTAACTATCCTTTCAAAGATCTGGATGATTCTTGACTTGTGTGCAGAGAGACTTCACATGGTGACTTTTCTTTTGGCTAAGTGTATATATCATGCTTAAATTTCTGCAAAGCACAAGTTTTTCTGTTTAACCAAGCCTGTAAATCTAATGTGAATTGAAAAATCTTTAATCTGTAACAGTTAAAGCTAAGAATTGTGTGGAAATATTTGGTTTTGTCCTGGAAAAAAGCCAAAAAAAAGTTTCAAGTTTACTTCAGGTTTTCTAAGTTATTTACAGGAGTCTTGTTAAGCCAGAATAAGCCAAAACAGCAAGGTCTCTGGCTCAGTTCCCTGCATATATTTTAACAAGAAATAATATATACAACCTTTTTTTTTTGTCTCAATTCCTGTTCTTATCTAGGCCTGCCCACTTATTTTATGTTTTATATGAACGTAGACATAGAGTTTCATTTGATGGAGGTTCTCCCAACCCTAGGTTTCCAAAACTCATCCTCAGAATTTAATGTGTATACAATATATCTTTCTTTCAATTTGTAATGTATCCTTTTAGGGTAAGCAGGCAGGAGCATGGAGGAAGCCAGTAAGCATGGAAGAAGTTGAAAAATTAGTCATCATCTTGCTCTTGGCTATTTCACTTGGAGTAATAAAGCCATTGCCATTGCTTTGGGTTTTTTTAGGCAGAACTGTGGTTTGAAACATCATAGATGTATCTAAAAATTCTACTGTAGGTGCTAATAGCAGCTCAAGAGTATGTGAATAAATATAGAGCTGTTTTGTGCAGTCCATGGTATAGTTAAATCAAAACTACTGGTGTCTGAGCTAGAGAGACTGATATCTAGCTTCACCCATGTATTTTTGTCAAAAAACATGGAGACTGGAAAGCTGGGGTTTCTTTTTGCTTGTTTTAATTTGATTTTTGATTTTTGAGTCAATGCTGTCACTGCAGAAGGTCTGTTACTTCAAGAATATGAAACGTGATTGTACAGCTTGAAAAGAAGGGTCCACAAGTACAGGATCTTGTCTGCAACACTAGCAATAAATACATGCCCTGTAATAACAGAGAAAAAGGTTGATGATAATTCTCCTGAGTGCTTCTCTAATTTCAGGTCAAGGTGTTTTCTGAACATAGAGTTCTACCTATTTTTCTTGGAAGGAAGTTTTTTTGTTTTTTTTTTTGTTTGGTTGGTTTTTTGTTTGTTTTTTGTGGTTTTTTTGTTTTGTTTTTGTTTTTTAAAGATTTGGTCATTTGTACCACCTCTTATAATTTTATTTCTCCCTTTATTCTTACATCTGTTATCAGCTATCAGTTATGAGTTATATTCAAAGGTGAAAATAACTCTATGTGAAAAAGAGGAGGGAATAAATTTAAAAAATGCCTACAAATTAGAGCTAAAAATAAAATATAGGCTACCACACTCTGGAAAGTTTGAAGAAAATAAGCAGAGAGAAGATTAAATTGAGGACAAAATGTCACAGGGAAATAAAGAAGTCCTTACATATATGTGATGTTAAACAGAAGATAAATGATTTCTTGATGGGGCAGGGGGAATATTGAGTATAATAGACTTTGCAGGTCTGAATGATAGGTTCATGTTCTGAGAAGACTGGAGAATTGATGACAGTTTTCAAAAAAACATGCAACTTCAAAAAGCTTTGGGGAAGAGATGCATTATGATGTAGAGGAGCTGAATGGTTCTTATAACACTTTTTTTTAATTTGCCAAAATTCAACCAATGATAAAACATACAATCTTTCACTTCCTGTTTTGTGTAGGTGCTGGATAAAATTATTAAGGCTTTAACTCAAGGAGTTTATTCTGTCTCTCACTAAATCTTTATTAAAGTAGTCAAGACATGTTTATTGTCTCACTATAGTTTTTTATTATATTGGAGGTAAGATTTGTGATCCCTTAGCTAATTTACTTAACCTAGTTCATAGTAGTGTCTTATGACTAGCAATTCCTACCTTTGTACCTCCATATGGCTTTTGCACCTACTCACCACACATTACACTTGCAAAATAAGCAATTCACTCTAAAGACTTTGATTTTGCATTTTTGTGATAGGACTATGCTCACTTTCATTATAAGCTTTAAGTTCTTTTATTTGTTGGGTTGGGGTTTTTTTTTTGAGTGTCATTGTTTAGGGCAGCACTTTCAAACCTTGATCTTTCCACAATCAAGTGAAAAGATGCATTTATAAATGGCCAGTGGAATTCTTGGAATTGTAACTACTTCTCATTCACCAGGGCTGGGGTGAATCAAAGTGCACTGTCACAAGATCCTAAGTCCCTGTAGTAATATTTCAGGTGCAAATATTTGTGTTTTCTTGTGATCCTTCAATAATTGATTATTTTTTTCCATGCATACTCAGGATAATGCAGTCTACTTGGTAGTTTGTTATATTCCCATTTTTATAGAATATGTGGATCTTGCAAGTCTGAAGGAGCAATACAGTTCTAGTTCTTTCAATACTGCCTATTGAAGAATCATCTGAACAACTGTAACTGCTACGCATCCAAGAATTTTGCTGGGGAGAGACCTGGTAGTTCTAATTCAAAAGTAGTCTATAATACATGCAACGTGGATGGTTCAAGGTACAGGACCACAGAATGAAATTACCAGTGTAAACACAGATTAGGTGCACTCGTAAATGCCTTCTTAGCTTTTTATAAGAAGAGTTGAAATAAAGCCCCTATATCAATCGTATTCAGTTGTTTATAGTTTTGATGTCAAACTACATGGAAATTTCGTAATTAAACTACTAAGTTCTCTTCTATAGGCATTTTTTCTAGTTGATGAAAAACAATTAATAGTGTGTGCCTTTACTATCTATTTAAATAAAATGGAAAGAAGATTTATATTTTGAAGCACTTTCGCAAAGCACATAAGACTCAAAATCTGATAGGCTGTTAAATTGGAATGAATGTTCCAGTGACATTTTGTTTACACTTAACAGCTTATGAGCAAAATGGTAACTTCAGATTTAAAGAAAGTACATTTCCTTGAACTTTTATGGGGAAGTTAGTTTAGTGTTGTAGCTCAGATTATTACTAAATACTGAATTCATTAACTTTCTTATAATTTTTTGTCAGCAAACTATTATGTTGGACAATACTTCTATACTGCTGTTTGATTTAAAAGATCAAAGCTGCTCTCTGAAGAGTTTTGATTAACTGTGAAGACTGGCTATAATAGGTATACTAAAGTGCTGCCAAGATTAATGTGGAGATGACCCTGTGCCCATTTTCAGAATTGCAGGGGGGCGAATTCTGTCAACAGTGAAGATGCATTTGATAAAAGGCCGAAGCAATGGGGATCCTTTCTGTCAGGCAGTAGAGGAAGTTGTACAAGATTTGGATTTGAAGATTAAAAGTATTATCGATTCACAACATGAAGTCTTGACTGCCAGCACTACTGGAGTCAGTCCAGCACGGGTAATGGGGCTTCTTTTATTCTTTTTACTATTTAGCTTTACAAGAAAACAAATGTCTTTTGCCTGTTTTGTTTCTTTTTTAAAATAATTTTTTAAAGGACTTTATATAGAGTATTATCTTTTTGTACCAGTATAGAGCAGTGTCATTTCCTCTGCACTGTGGTATTAACCTTGTTGAAAGACTTATACTTGAGGATCAGTGTGGATTTCAAAAAGCCAATTTACTTAAACTAAACTTCTTACATCAAAGTTGTAAATAAAATTATCTTCAAAATTTAATTTGTTAGTGCAGTTGTTGTAGATATGGATACTTACAACTTGTCAGGTTTACCACTTATTTCAAGGCAGTAAAGCTATAATGAATTTCAAACAAAAATACCTCATGAAAGTGAAGTTAAGATTTGAGAATATGTATCAGTAATTTTGATTACTGCACAGATTTTAATTAGCTCGGCATCAAATATTTCTAAGGGTGAGGCATTTAAAATAAAGTTAAATATGAAAGAAATCAAAAAATTCACCAGAGAATGGCTTTTCCAAAATGGTCTGTGTTTCTTATTGCTCTCCCTAGGTCAAGTTCATAGTCTAATGACTGTAGAAATTTTTATCAATATCCTTTTCCAGGAAGAAGACAGCAAAGATGGTTGTATCCTGACATTGTTAGGAAATGTGGTTAAATACTTAATCCCACTGAGAACAGTGTGAAGTTAGCATTTTTCTCAAAATGGACACCTGAGGGCAGCTTATGTACTTAGCTCTATTACTGTGAGTCTGTGGTTCTATGTTGAAGTTTTGTTCTTGAGTTTGTTAATTGATTACTGGAATTGTCCATCTATTCGTGGATGGGAAGATGCTACTATAGTGCTCTGTGAGGAAACTTGGGTACGTAACAATGCATGATAGGTTTTAAGCTAATCCTTTTCACCATACTCACTACAGTACATCCATAATCACCACAGTATGGGTGTAAATGATAGCCATCAGAGATGACTGTGGTCTGGATGTGACTGATGTGCTGCTTGGCTTGACAAATCAAGTGCTGTATTGGATTTACATGGCAAGACTTTGGTAGTGGGGAGGGCTGCAGGGGTGGTTTCTGTGAAAAGACACTAGAAGCTGCCCCCATGTCAGATAGAGCCAGTTCCAGACAGCTCCAAAGTGGACCTGCCACTGACCAAAGCTTAGCCAATCGGGGGTGGTGGTAGTGCATCTGTGATAACATATTTAAGAAAGGGTAAGAAAAAATGCTGTGCAACAGCAGTCAGGAGAAAGAAATGAGAATACATGAAAGAAACAACTATGCAGACATTAAACTTATTGAGAAAAGAGTGGCACCAGACACTGGAACAGAGATTCCTCTGCAGCCCATGATAAAGACCTTGGTGATGCAGGTTGTTCCTCTGCAGCTCATGGAGATCCACAACGGAGCAGATACCCAGCCTGTGGAGGAACCCATGCTGGAGCAGGTGGATGTGCACTGAACGAAGCTGTGACACCATGGAGAGCCTATACTGAAAGAGGTTCCTGGCAGAAACTGTAAAAAGAGTAGCCCACACAGAAGCAGGGTTTCTGAGAGGACCTGTCTGTTTCTGAAGGACTGCACCCTGTGGAAAGGAGCTATGCTGGGGCAGTTCTTGAACTACAACCTGTGTGAAACGACTGTATCCCCTGGGAGGCACCCTACACAGGAGCAGAGGAAAAATGTGAGGAAGAAAGAACAGCAGAGTCGAAGCATTAGGACATGACCACAGCTGTCATTCCCCATTCCCCTGTGTCACTCATGGGAAGAAGGTAGAAGAGTTGGGAGAGAAGTTGATTCTGAGAAGAAAGGAGGAGTCCTAATCTGATTAATTGGCAATGAATTACATTAAGTCAAGTCTGTTTTGCCCATTATGGTAATTGGTAAATGAATTTCATGTCCTCATTTGGACCCCATGAGCTTTTTATCATATTTTCTCTTCAAGCCCTGTTGAGGATGGGGAGTGGTAGAGCAGCCTGGTGGGCATCTGGCAGCTAGCCAGAGGTAACCCACTACAGTCCTTTGTGATGCCTGACATGAGGCCTGAGAAACTAGAGACAAGGACAGTAATTGGAAGACATAACAGGGAAAATATGGACTGAATGTTGTTGGAGAGTGGAATAAGTGTGGGGAGTTTTTGTAATTGTGGTGAAGGGATGAGAGGTGGAGTGTGTGAACTGTCCGCCTTTGTCAGTGTCGTAGTGATGCTATTTTTTGATTTTGTGAAGATTGTGTGATGAGTGTATATTTTAATGATAAAACTAAATATGTGATTCACAGTGTCAAGAGGTAGAGAAGGGAGCTGTACCTGAGAAGAGTTACTTTGTTAGAAAAATATTATTTTTTTTCTCCTGGCAGGGGCAGTTTTCTTCCATCACTGCTCAGTTTTCCTGCAAATACCTGTTTTATAAGAATCTAGAGCTCCAGGAGAAGTTACTGCTTTATGCAGCAGGAAGCACTACTTTGTGTTGAAGCCTGCATGAGAGGCTAATAGGAATTATGATTATTTTCTTCCTGAAAAAATTACTACTCTAAATGTAATCTGGCTGGTGTTTCTGGAACCTACCAGAGTAGTCTGGAGTAGCTAATGGTCACTACCCTTGAAAGACCGATCAACTATTTTCTTGAAAAAATAATTTGAAACATGATTTTAAGCTTATTAATAAACAAGAGGGGTTATGGGTTGGACTAGATGATCTTCAGAGGTCCCTTCCAACCTCTACCGTTCTGTGATTCTATGAAGAGTTTTATGACAAGGATTGTTGTCTTACCTAAGATTCTTTTTGTGCTTTGGACAGTACGATTTTAGGCCATGGTTAGTACACAAGTCAGTGTTGTAGTACATGAGATTACTGAAGGTCCCCTTTTGGCAGTTAGGAGGTTATGTTATATTCTAAAGATTGTTTTTTCCTTTGTGTATAATCGGTCAAGATGTTGCCAAATTTGTACTTTTCTCATTAAGACGAACTTACTGTGACACACATGACACTTTATAAAAAAACTGTAATGTGGTGATGTAATGACTGCAGTGTTTCAGAATAAATTTTGAGGAAATTAAATGGTACTGAAATAGGCCAATTCTGTAAAGCCAAGTAACAACCATTTCTGTAATTGCTATTTCTAGCTATTGATTATAACTTATAGTAACTGACTGACATGTGTTGCTATGGTTTCTTGAAAGCTACATACACTAATTGGTGTAATCAAATAGAGAGAGAAATAGAATTTGGTCTTTTCAAGACTGTGTTTAAAAGCAGTTAACTGATTAGATAAATGCAGTTCATTGCTTGTCCTGTCCCTCGGAACAAAGTCAGACTATTCAGTGTTTCTGTGTATTGGTAAATAAGAAAGCCTATAGTTTTAAAAATCTACTACTATGTATTAAGCACTAAATTTCTCTATGGAACTCCCAGTACTTTTAAAGAAAAATATAGCAAACTTGCAATTCTTGCAGTCCCATAGTGGCTATGGAGTTATACATCTGTACTGCTGACTGCAGCATTGAGTACTTCCAGATGTGGATTATTATTTTCTTTAAGGAATTCTTTATTCTTGTGGAAAATTGTAAGGAATTCATCCTGTTCCAAACAACAGGAGATTGTGCCAAGTACCCCTGTTGTCAAATCTTGATGGAAATCTCACTTTTAACCCACTGTTTCAGCAGATTTGGTTGGAGATGTTGAACTTCACCAGAATGTGTTTGTGTACCTCATAGCACTCAAATTGGTTGTGAGAAAACAGTATGCTATTTTCTGCTGCATGGTTTCATCACAGATTTGTAGATTTATCTCTGTGACTTGCTTGTCAGTGTATACCTCCAGATGACAGTGATCTAAATTCTACTAATTACTTGGGATAAGGAAGACACTTTCCCATGGGCAGGTTCCCTAAAAATGCTTATTGGGAAAGGGAAGGAACAGACTCTCACACTTTGTGCTGATATGAGTTGCTTTTGGAAGTGAACTATTGGTCTGGCTTGCTGACATTTCCTGTTATACGTTCTTTTTAATTTTGTTTACTTTCAGCCAAAGTTGCATACCATAAATCATGGCACTGTGTACTGTGGTAGAGATACTGTAAAGGTCTTGCTAGTTCTTCTGGATGAAGAAGCTGTCAATCCTCCCACCCAGAACAAAGCAGAACTATTATATGATGATGAAAGCTTAAATTTGGTTGGAATCACCTCTGTTTTGACACTCTTCAGGTGAGTACTAAAAGATATTTTGTGTTTCTCTTGAGTTTGGTTGGTTGGTTTTTTTTAAAGATCTTATACTGAGTGGCTAACAAATCATTGATAATACACAGAGCAAATTATCGCAGTGAGGTCTGTTGTGAGGTTAGGTGTAAAGGGAAAGAAGTCTCAAATTCTCAGATGTATTCTAGTTCATTATTCACATTTTCTGCATCTTCAAGATGCTTTTGTAATATGGACTTTTTGAGCTAGTACATTTCTAGACTGCACAAAACCCATGAAGGAATATCCCTTGCAACAAACCTTTCAAATACTCACCTCTGAGTTTGAACTCCTGAGTTCAAATACTGTCTGTTCAGTAGCTAATTAGATTACCATTGAGTGTGAAGATGCATCCTTTGTCTAGCTATGACACAAGAGATCTTTAGATTATGTCCTGTTTTCTTCCTACATAGTTATTTTGTGGAGACAGTTTTAAATACTTAAATAGCTTTTCATATCATTATCCCGATCGGTGGATTGTATTGCACAAAGGATGTTGAAACAAATTCATATGCATGAAGATTTATTAGTAGGGTCTGTAGCTGATGGCATACATTGACTCTAATGGTGAAACTTGCTTCTGGGGAAGGATAAAATAAAAAGAGGAGGAGAGGAAAGAGAAAACACTCCCTGGTGGCCAGCTGAGAAGTAAAGCAGCCAGGGTTCTCAAATAAACATCCTCTGTAGTATGGTGGTTTGTTCCACAATAGTGCTTCTCCCAGGATAACTATAGAGTCTTCATAAGGAGCTGCTCAGACCCCTTATTTGTTGTCCCTGCTTTTGGTGCCTTTAGCAGTGATTGGAGCTTCTCTTCATCAGAGCAGGGGCTGTATGGCCAATTGCTTATTAAGCTCTGTGCATGCACATTTTTGAGTTCCCTAACACAAAAGAACAATGAAAAGGGTAGGAGAAGTGGGGAAGAAGGGGGTGTTTCTTACACCAGTGGCAGTCATTTCCTTTGAGAGTCCACCATAACAACACTGTCAGGCTGTGAGGATAACAGCAAGAAAGATAACTGCAAGGCTGTGAGAATAACAGCAGGAAAAACAGTGATAGGTCCTAAATTGGAAGATAGAGGATCCTAAAAGTTAAAGAATTTAGGGGTTCCATTAGATTTATTATTTGACCTCTTTTATGAAACCAAAGGAACAAGCACATTCTAATAAAACTTTAAAAATTCCATTTCATTAGTAAGAATTTTAAATAAATCTGGGATAATTTTTAATATAAAGATTATCTCACCTCTCAAATATCTGTGGATAGCTGTAGCTATACATTCCTATTTCATTATGTAACAAGCTTAAAATAACCTTGGTTTCAGTCTCTTATTTTTCTATTACTTCAGATTCAGGAACATTGATCCACAATACTTTTAAAATTGTTTCATTAAGTTAATGAGCCTCACCATGGTTGTATTTTTATCAGAATGAAAAGGAGCTTAATCAAATTTAGGTTAATTCTCTATGTGAATGGAATCAAGGCCCACCTGAATTTTCCTTCTGACTTAAACACTGCTATTATTCAGAGCTAGAGATCTTGAATTTTTTTCTTTAATTTAAAGTGGGTTTTAAACAACTTATTTCTGAAGAAGAGGACCCACTGAATGCTGTGGTTTTTTATTTTTTTCAACTGAACTAATTTTCTTGAATTTTACCCAAAAGGATAAGACATTTGTTTGACTTAAAATCTTCTTGGTATAGGTGTAAGAAGGTACTGCTACCTGGGAATTTATACTTTAATCTAGAAAATTCTTGTGTTTTCCTTAATGTGTAGTGGTCAGTTTGGTTTAGATTTTATTTTCCAGCATATAATTCTTTTTTAATATTATATGTGTGCCTCCATTTAAAAAATCATGTTGTTTAACTTTTTGTTGGCATTCTTTAATTAAAAATATTTTCATAGTAATTTGTGAAATGCATGTATAATTGGGAACTGAAAATGTAAGCACTGACAATACATCCTCAGTGTTTTAGAACATCCAAACTAAGTTGAAGTTTGTCTTACTTAATCTGTCCTTTAGTATATCTGTAAAATATTTTCCTTCTTTAAGCATATTTCAACCTTCTGGAAAATATTCTTTAGATTTGCATTGTAGAAGTTCAAATAAAATGATCTTGCTTTTTTTTTTTTGTATTTTGAAGCTACAGGCAAGACAGAAGTGCGATGTTTTTCCCTTAATATTTTTACAATTTTTAAGCGAACATAAAAATGTAGTGACAATATTGAAATCAAAGTAAGGTAATGAATATGTGATATAATGAACCCATTAAATGCCAAAACCATGGCAAGGTCCTGCAGAAATCTTGCACTACAAATAGAAATAAATAAAATAATAAGCTAAATAAAATAAATTTTATTTTTTGAATAATTGAATAGAATGACCTATATAAATAAAGAACAAGTTATTTTTGAAAGAACTGTTCTCATATGCACACTGGCATGCCATGAGCATAAACAGAGAAGAAACTATTTACAGATGCACAGATTAATTCTTTTTATCTCAAGACCAAAAAATCCCCTCATATGCATCAATATTTTTTTGTATTATATGCATCTAAAATACAAATAATGTACATAACTACTCAAATACCGAAATATAGGAGAGTAGATGCATTTTGTTTATCTGAGTACTTCTATTTAAAAGCCTGTAAATGAGGAAAATTATTCTGGATGTCAACCAGATGCTATTTAAGGGGATGTAAGGAGAATGGTGACTTTGTAACTCATCACCAGCATTACAAATAATACTGTGGCTGCAGATCTACAATGTTGTAAACATAGTGCAAAATGATACCAGAAGTTGGAACTGTAGGTTTGGTTTCATTATGTGGTCTTCAGTTGCCTCGGTACATGTGGTTACTTAGGAAGGGAGAAAACAAAGGCTTGGAAAGCAAAGATATTTGCCTTGCTGCTTCTGAGGAACTCAGTATGGTAACCGTTTTTCTTAACAGATTGCTTTTACATGTTCTAAATACTTCTTCTATCTTTTTAATATAGAACTCCAGCACGATCCAATGGATTTTCTCCAAAACCTCTTAGACAACGTATTCAGAAATCTATGGATGAGAAAAAAATGAAGGTACTGTGTAGGAATTGCTATGCAACTATAGATGCACTGAAATTATAATGCTAAAATGAAAACAAGAGTGTTAAAATTCTCAATTACTTGGCTGAAATGTATCCCATAGCTAAAGAAATTTAATTGTGATTAACTAGTGGTAATTGGTCCAGCACGAACAGTGTTGTAATATGATGAAGATATGAAAAACTCCAGAAGAGAGATGCTTTAAACTTAAAAGTACTTTCTAATGAAGGTCTTTTTATGGAGGTATACTGAGTTAATCTAGATCTCTTCATTTAACCATCTGTGTATTTCAGGACTATAGAAATAAAACTGAAGCTATGAAAAGGCAGTGATAAAACTGAGCACAGGCACCTGATTTCAGTTTTGATAACATAGGCATTGTAGAAGTGTAGTAATGACTTTTGTAATTGCATTTTTTTCAAGGTATGCTTTTTATTTGTAACATTCTGAGGACATTTCCATAACATTGCTTTGTGAACAATAAAATAAAGATGCAAATTTTTGCTATTTTGTAGATGAAATGGAAGAGTATTACAAGAGTTTGTTGGTATTATGAGTGGCACTATTCAAAAGAACAACTTCAGTGTTTCTGAAAATTGCAGTCTTCCAGTGTACTGCAGTTTACATAGCGTTTTTTTCCTCAAAACTGTCAAACTTGAATGTTGGGACTATGGAAAGAGATAGAGCTTGTATATTCCATGGTATTTCAACAGAGAGCTAAATAAAAGTAGCAAATCAGTATTTTAAAAAAACTTAGTCCTGGAAAGAGGTAAAAACACTAATCATTTATATATGAGGAAGAAAACAGTTATTTTAAGCCATCAGACTTAGTTCTAGAACAGCACAATGCAAAATATTCTTCTACCACTGGATGTGAGGTGAATTTTAATGTATTGCATGTTTGAGAAGTAGAAAGTTCTTAAAAGGAAGTGAAAAGAATAGCACTGTCAATATTTCCAGCACGTGTTTTAAATATATGCCAATTTTAATTCTGAGTGTTTTTTTGGGAATGGAGGTGGGGTGGGTGATGGGTGTTTTGGATACATGCATTAATTATGGTGAAATTTAGCTTAGAACTCAGAGGCAAACTATGAAAGATTGAAGCTGATAAAGGATCTACTTGATATTAATTTTATGATAAACAGCATATTTAAATTGCAGCTTTACTCATCAAATAGCAAAAATTTGATATTCTGTTTGCATAATATATTGAAAGTTTTCTTATCTAAATGGAGATTTTGTAATTGGATTCATGAACAGCTGTATTCAATATCTAAGTACAAAAATTATTACCTAAAAGTAATTACCTGTCACATTTGAGACCTTTACTGGAAACTTAGAAGTTTTTTGACACAAACTATCAAAAATTAGTCTTGGGACTGATTAATATTATGAAACTATTCTTACTTTTTTTGGAAATACTTTTTTGCTAATCAAATATACAAGATTAGCTACCATAATTTCTATGCAAATGGTTCTTTCAGAGATCTCTGAATAATTGAATAAGTTCTACTTCAGGAGCAGAAATTGCATGCAAAGGTTCATCATGACACTCTCCTATGCTGCTTTTGTAATGCCTGACTCTAATATAAAGGTTCTGTGACTCCTATGATTCTTGTTAATATGGTGCAGGAATCTGACTTTTTCTGTAGGTCTCTTGTCCTAATCTTGCTTCACCATGATTGATGATACAGAATGTACCTATAGCAAAATAGAATTAAATATCTAATGGTTTTTAGCCAATATTTTTTGAGATCTTTCAATCAATTTCTAGAACTGATTTTGATGCTCACCAGGTGCCTAATACAACTGAGGATTACTATATTGAAATATAAATGACCTTTTCTCTTATGAAAACTAAAATTCAAAGAGAGCAAGCAGCAGGTCTAAAGTATGTGGTTCACATTTTTAAACTTTCTTTCATATCCTACAAAACTGTAAAGCTTGCTTATAGTGTTTTCTTTTGTAGATTAAATCTGTGATGGTGGACTCTCTTCCTTTACTTTAACAATGTGGATGGTAATGTGATTAACACGTTAAACTGTATGGCTGCTTGGAGCTATACAACCCATATCTTAGAGCAATATTGAGGCTGATAAACTGCCTCTAGTAATCACAATCAGTCTTCCTTATGGCTTTTTTTTAAATCAGATTGTACCAGAGAGGCAAAGTATAGCACAGAACTAAGGCCAAATATCTCAAAATGTTTTTCCATTTAAAAAAGTGGACATAAAAATAATGCAGGTCAGAGTGTAAATGTTCTGCAATTCTGTATCGGCACAGAGTCCTCTTTCTTGAGATAAGACATCCGAATATTTCACATTGTTTGCAATTCTCTTTTCTGTGTATCAGGCAAACATTGCCATCTAAACTACGCTGTATTTCTACGAAGACTGAAATTATTCTTCTGGTATTCTTATGTTCACTTTAGTCTTGCTTCTCCTTCCAAGTCAACTAAAATTGCTGTTGCCAAACAACTAACGACTTTTTAAACTAAAACTTGAATAGTTCTCTGGCATTCATCTTTAATCTCCATCCTCTCACATAAGATTCTGCTTTCTTTCTTGAAACATTCATCTTGTCTTTTTCTGGTTTACTTTCTACCTTTATAACAAATTCTACAGAGTTTCTTTTGCATGTTTCTTCTTCCTTCTCTTCCTTTTTTTCTATGAAGACTTTATAGGGCCCTCTCTTCTTCTTCTCTTTCTTTGTGGATGAATACATCTACAAACAGAAGTTGAGCAATCTATATGAAGAGTTCACAGACCTACATCTGACCTAATTGTCCCTTCTGTCAAAACCGACATTTTCTTACTTCTGTACCACCCTATGAATACCCAGCTGTTGATCTTGAAGTGGTATGTCTATTTATCCCCGTATATTTAACACTAAGGATGGTATCTTACCTGTTAATTTCTCACTCCATAACACCTCTAGAATATATTATTTATCTGTATGTCCACTCAAGTGTAATTTATTAAAGGTTCATTTTCCTTTTTGATTGTACTGCCGTGTGTTTTTCTTGGATTTGATAGTTGCAGCTTTGGCCTGTCTTTCCTCACTGAGGTTGCTATGCAAAAAATTGTTATAAAAGTGATCACACACTATATGCCATTCTTCTGTTTGCATCTCAATCTGTTCCTTAAGTTGCAGTAGATAAAAGCTACTTGTTTTAACCTGTCCCAACCCATTGATTATTTCTGATTTGTTGCTTTAAGATAACTGTCCTTGCTTACATTCAGCCTGCAATGCCAATCTGCATTGTTCGTTTGTTAATTTTCAGACTAGCTCTTTCAGCTGTCTGTTTTACACTGTTTCTTAGGGCTGAAGAGATTTCCTATAGATATCTGCAGAACTCATTGTCCTCTTTTAAAATCTTGTTCAGTACCTTTAAATCAACCTCTCCCTAAAAACTTAGCAGTGCTTTGTGATGAGATGGATGCCCATTGCAATGACTAATTTGAGTTCCTTTCTTTATGAATCTATATATTTCTTGTCTTGGATTGTAATGTCTTTTGGCAGAAATGAGTTTTGTTTTGTCTTTACAGTACAGCACATAGTACAATGAATTCCTTGTCCATGACCATAGATGTCAAGTGCTGTAGTAAGATTTATCACCTTTTTACACTGAATATCAGTCTTCATTATTATTTTCTACAACCATCTTGAAATGTGTGCAGGTTGCTTATAGAATTTACAGTTGTAAATTTTGTTATGCAAAATGCACTCATTTTAACAATTGACTCAAGTGATACCATACATGTGTCTTTTTGAATAAGAAAATGGCAACATGATGTTGCTTCTTTCTATCAGTAATTCTTCTGAGAAGTTTCTCATGCAGTATGTGTGCTGGTAGCATTAGTTTTGTAAAACTGTCCTAAAGACCTTTTTACCAAGCTGCCTCTGACAGGTGGTAAGATGGTTAGCCTATAGTACAAATTCATGATCTCTCATTAGAACATGTCCCATAAGTCTGCTTTTCCATGATACTTGAAAGAGGAATTAAAACACAGTAGTGGTGATTAGTTTGGTTGTATGTTGAGTCCCATCAAGATGCATGTGTTGAATAAAGAAATCTAGGACAATCTAATAAGTGAAAGGAGTAACACTTCTAACACTTCTCTAAATTAAAAAGAAAAAAAGTAAAAAAATATGTCCTCTCTTTAAGAGGAGCTGATCTCTCACAACTTCTGCTGAATTATGTGGAGGAGTGTAGGTTGATAACAGACCTAGAGCACAACATCATGCATCTGCGTTTAGTATCTAAAAATATGGAGGCTGGACAGAGTAATCAGGTAGCTATGAACTGGAATTGGTGTTTAAAAATAAAATAAATCTGTGGATATTTCCACTGTGCCAAAACAAATTCCTGGCAACAGTGAAAGACAAAGAAATATTTTTGTCTTTCAAACCTCATTAAATACTGGAAGAGATGCAGAAAGATCACCTAACTATAACTGCATTTGTTAGGAGGCAAAACTGTTACTCTTATCCCTTGAGGAGGAAGAAGTCTGGGGAACTAGCATGTTGCATTTTTTCATTCCCTGCAGCAGAAGCAGGTAAGAGTAATAATAAGAAACTCAATTTTCCTTTGAGAGACAGTTTAGAGTTTCAAGTTTGTTATCTATTGTTTAAGTGAAATGTCTTCTGCTGAATGGTATTTTCTTGACGGAGTCTTTAATTCAGAAAGGTCTAGAGAACACCTATTGAGTCATAACTCTTGCCAGTTGTCCTTATCATCCCTTTCTGCTATATAAAAATAAAGTAAGTTTAACTGGACAGGAGAGTGGTCTTTTAATCTAAAAAGAGTTCATCCAACCTTATGTCTGCTTCTTTGAATCATACTTTAATTTATCTGAAATAGGTAGATATCCTATTGTTTGACTACTTATTTTGTTGATTTCACTGGAGTTATGCAAGTCCTGCTTATTTGGAGAGAGAAGAGTGGAAGGACTGTTACAATCACCTGCTTTTTTAAGTTAGAGAGCAATTTAAGACAACAAAAGTGTTGCATAATAAGATTTTCATCTTTCTTCTGCACCAGGAAAGATTAGACTTTTGAATTGTGGGTAAAATACTGTTCCTGAACTACAGGGATTGTGTGAAACTAAGATTTTTAGGAGTTCAGAAGGAAGAAATAAAAGCTGTTCGTCTGTGAGCTTGCAATATATGAGAGAGTAACAGATCTTTTTTGGTAAACTTAGGATTGCCTTTGCCTTTTGATACAATGTTTTAGAAATCCTGCTGCATTGTTAACACATATTTACCCTTAAACAGCTGCAAGGACTTTCAGTAGTTTGGCATGTTTTTTTTCTTAAAGTAACTGGAGACAACCTTTCCTATATGAGGCACTATTTCCCTCCAGTTGGGAACATAGTTGTAGTTTTAGTTTTAAAAAGAATTTGTGGCTAAAGAACTCTAACAAATCTTGGCATGCTTGAAGTTCATTGTAATTTTACTGTGTATAGAAATCCTTCCAAGAAAAAAAAGCTCCACAAAGCAAAAAATCCCAGTCTGCCTTTCTCATGCGACTTGTTCGTGCCTATATAAAATGACTTAATATCTAGCTTTGTGCACTGCTGTTATTTTTCATTGCTTAGTTCTCTAAATGCTGTTACTTGAGAGAATTGTTTTGCCTATTTGTGATTCCAGTACAAATAAACTGTGACTTGGAAAGCTATCAACAGGAAGTTATCAAGAGTTTTCTGTATGCTCACTGTAATTGTGAGCAGAAAATTCATAGTAATAGAGAAAACAATCTTTTGTAGTAGTTACATCTAGTGTAGCAAGACATATTTCTTTCTAAGTAGAATTTAATTATGGAGAACAATAACCTGGAGTGCACTAGGTTTCAATGTGTGTGGAGTATGCTAAAAATGAATATCTGGAGGACAGTGCGGGAGTGGAGAGAAAAGTTATGTTCAGCACAAAATCTGAAGAAAGACTTTACTACTAGTGTCAGTTGATAAACCACACTTGTGTAGAAAATACCACTTTTGTTTCTACAAGGTCCCTAAACTGTTTTCCTAGGTTCTGTAGTTGTGAGTTTTGAGTACTTTCAAAAGGAAATAATGAGGCTATATGTTCTCAAAACAGAAGTAGGTTAATGTGGGATAGCAAAAGGCAATAAAGGCTTGGTATTACCTGAGTTACTCAGGGCGTTTTTCATGTTTGAATAACACAACACCTTGATTTGTCAATGGTACCATTTATTGTTTTCTTACTTTTCCATTTGCATTCTTTTGTCTTTTTCAGCTTTCTCTTTCAACTTACCTTTAATTTTGAGGGTTTTTTGAAGGGACAAGGGTAAGAGTGAAGAAAAGACATTTTCTCTTTTCATCTCTTTTCCAAATAGTACTCTAATTGTTTGGCTAGAAAATAAATACATGTGTTTGTTGTTACTGATGTAGGTTTTCAAATTCTATTATGCCATTCCAGAGTATAAAAACCAAATCTTGACATTCTTACTGACTAAATATTGGCAGTACTGCCTGTATGCAGATCCTGGAAGGAGATTTGAAATAGATTATCAACTTAACTTTCAGAAATAAATAGAGCATGCACCATTAATATTTCATATAAAAGTGAATGTTTTATATTGGCATCTCAACTGAAAAACTTCTAGATACAGAAGTCAAGATGGGAGAATGTCATGGTTTTTTCTACTCAGTAGGACTGCTAATTGACCTACATATGCTGAAACACTTTCTTACATTGTATCTTACTTTCTTCCAGCTGAATAGTGGTAACAGCAAACCCCTTTTCCTGAAATGCAGCAGAATTTCTTTATTTTTATAGGGATAAATGTAACAACTCTCTTGCTTGTCAAGATGAGAGGGGATAGTAAGTCTGAATTTGTTGCATGCCATTTGTGTGCAACTACTTGGTTAGCAAACATCTTTTTGCTCTCCCAGAGCTGTGGGTCATTGAGATGGTGCCATCAAAGCAATGGATTTCAGAGAATGTAATATAAACGATTTTTAAGAGCTATTTCAAGCTGTTGATAGGCTACATCATGTGCGCCTCAGTCAAGTTCTAAGTTGTTCTTTTTTCTTCAAAAACATTCCAGTGAAGCTCTACTTTTTATTTTAGTACTAGATTTGTGTTCTTATGTTCTGCCCTCAGGCTATTAAAATGTGCTTATTGCTACCTCAGTCAATGTAATACGGTTGTTTTTACTGGTGAACATACGTTCGTAGATTAGTTGGGAAGTTTGACTGCTTCAACAAATTTAGTCTTGCACTCTTGATTTATATATGCCTTCTAGATTAGTACCAGCATCAGCTGAAACCATCATATTTTGTAGAGCTTTGTATACTGTTTGCAAATGACTAAATGGTATGGATGCTATACAGAGTGAAGTTTTGAGGGAGGGGGGATTGGATCTAGATGATCTTTAAGGTCCCTTCCAACTGTAACCATTCTATGATTCTATATTTCAAGCTTCAGTGAAATTGAAACATACAGATGAGTTTGTGTTGCAAGTTTTTTGGTGTTTGAGCTTGATGTGTATCCTTTGACTCCCCACATTCTAACCTCTGCAAACTGAATTAATGAAGTGTCAGATAGGAGTGTAAAAAGAAACCTTGATGTCCCAAAAAATACCTGGCTTTATTGTTGCTTATAGAGTGGTAACTATCTGGCTTTCTTGCCTGAAGTTTTATGTTTTTCATGCTGTGTTTATTATATCTTCATCAATTCAGCAGTAATTGTGGCTAATTCACCTCTTGCAATATGAATATGTGATAGAACTCTGTGAAAATTATTGTTGGATTATATTGGTATATGTCATTTGTTGAACAATAATTAAGAATTGAGGGAATTTTAAAGGATTAAGGTGAAGCGTGTAAGAAGATGAAGTGTGGTGAGATAAGGCACAAAACCTTGTAAATGCCTCTACGTACAGAGTAGATTAACACTTCAACAAGATTAGAATTGTTGAGAGTTAGGCTGGCTACTTCTCCCAGTTAAATCTGCCTTTCTTTCCAAGACTTTTATCTAGCACAAAGAAATTGCAGTTTGGAAGTGATGGGCAACTGGGAAAACAGTCTTTTTAACTCTTGAAGGGAATACTGAGTTTAAAGTAAAACTGCATTTGTACAGACATTCAGAAAGAAAATGTCTGTTGGCTTATATAGATTAAAGTATCTGATAAAAGTGGCATAAATTGTGACTGAATTTTGTGGATGAAGGCCCCTGTGAAAAGAAGTTTCTGTGAAATGTATTCTTTCTGACTGAATCTGAGATTTTGACTTGGAAGAAAAATATATTTATAAGGGTCAAACCTGAACTGTAATATTTAAACATGCTTGTGTTAAGAAGAAAAGTAGACTTTCATAATGCAATTTTTTAATCAAAAAAGTGGCTGTAAACCTCTTATTTGACAAATAATCTCTTATCTATGTGTAGTGCAAAATTTATTTTGCGGCAATGTTTCTTCCTTTTTCTTTTTCCTGATATTTGTGCTGTAGCACCTGTTTAGCTCAAATTTATTTGAATTCACCTATGCTGTTGTAATAGAATCTTTTGCTAAAAATCCTAATATATTGTAATTATTTGCTCTGTGCTGTACCTTTCAATGTATTTTATATAATCCAGGAGACTTTCAAATGGAAGTGAGGGCAGAATTTGTCTTGCGGAGTCTATAGCATTTGTGATAAATTTGCCAGAAAGTACAAAGCTTGATCCTGAAATTCTAAGCTGATGTGAAGCAGTAACTTGGGTATAAACAGAAGTTGTTCGACCTGTAACCACTGATTCCATTAAATATGGATATAATTAATATATTGAAAATTTTTATTTTATTTTTTGTAGTTGAGCCAAATATTTCAACTTACCTGTGCTGTGAGACTAGGTTCCCTGCTTCTGAGACTAGGAGGTGGAGATGAGCATGCAGAACCAGATACAATAGTGTTCTTCAATACTGTATATTTCTAGCAGCTTAATCTATGTGGGTATATTTTGACAAATGTGGAGTTAGACACTGGCATTCAATGAGGAAATGGTTTTATTTTGTGAGTAAATGGGAAACCTGAAATTTGCCAAAGAACTGAAATAATACTTTATATTCCAGTTTTATGTATAAGTATAATGAGGTTTAGTTTATGCTATCTATAATTCCTTTTCAGTATTACTGTTATGCATTCCTTTATGTATAAATTGGTTAAATAGTGAGACTTATCCTATACTTGGCAATTATGAACTGACGTATCAAAGACGATGACCTGTAGAAGTATGATAATCGACTAGTAGCTATGGCAGCTATTCAAAATGGTAGAGTCTGCAGTCTATCAAAAGAGGGGGCTAATATTGACAGAAGATCTTACATTGAAGCTTTAAAAGTTAATGTGTAACTTTCTGAAAGAGATAAAAAAAGATTTTAAAATTTTTTAGGACTTCAGTAGAATAATTTATTAGTATTCTTGAAAGCCTTTAGGCTTTGTAAATTAATACTTCATAAATATTTTTTAACGGGAGCATACTTATTTTTCTGATATTTTACATGATCTAAATGCTCTCAAGACACAACAATGGGGAAACTTTTTATTTTGCTAGTCTTCCAAGTGTTGTATTTCGATTTTGTAAATAAGTAAAGCTAATACAAAATTGCTATTTGCAGATAAAGCAATCTTCAATCAAATCTCAGTTTGCGTGTACATATAAAAATGAGTTGAGTGAAATAAAAGGTCAGCATTTCCTCGGCAGTAGCCAAATTCAAACCTGCATACATCTTGCAGCAAAGCAACACTTAAAAGCTGGATATCTCACAGGTAAGCTGTAATAGGATTGAATGAGTAAATGTGATACATAGTATTTCATATGTTATTAAACAAGGCTTTAGTAAAACTCAAGTATAAATAAGTTTTCAAGGAAAAAAAGTAGACATGCCTAATTGCTCTGTGTGCTATTATCAGTTAAATGTCTTTGCATTAAAATTGTAATGCTAATGCTTTGAAAATTTTTATTTTTTAAAAATATGTATTGTTACTATCTTGAGGTAAAAAAAATTGATACATTTTACATACATTACGTAATCGTTCTTCTTATTTTATGTAAGTAAGCTAAGTGAAATTTGTATTTTTGCCATTAAGAAAGGGGAAAAAATAGTTCACTGTATAAACCATATCATGTATATAAATTCTAAGTCCTTTCAACATCTTTTCCAATATCTTAAAGTTATAAATCCACCTCCCTAAGTTAATTGCTATTGCATTTTTTGAGCAATGTTATTTTAAATTGGCAGTACACATATGAACACATAGCAAATGTGACTGCAATGACCAGCATAGCTTTGTTTTTCTGATAAAGCACTGGTTTTGATAAAAAAAAAATCACATGACAGTCATCTGAGAGAAAAAAGGATAATCCCAGGTAACTTTTTATTTCTTCACATATGTTTTTGATATTCTTACATGACAGAAGGTATGAATTCATCTCTTGATGTACCAGTGCTTGGAACTATTTCTGAAAATGTTCACCAGACTAGAAGTTATACAGAAATGGGAAAGCTGAGTTGTCAGCCAAGAAACAAGAACTCCAAGAATGAACAGATGGATTTGAATAATGACAAAGTAATCTGTGATAAGAAAAGTGAACCATCTTTGCAAAAAAATGCTAGAAGACCCAAGACTTCGAACAACCCTCAGAAAGAACTGGACAGCAAAATCAATGGAAAAAGAAAACACAGCAAAGCTGCAAGCAAGAATAAGTTGATTGCTGGTCAGGCAAAATTAACTCACTTTTTTAGATTATGAAATTTTTGTTGTGACATACACTGTAGTTTGACTGGATCAGAAGTTGTAAAATTTGTGAGAAAAGGGTGAAATTAATGAATTGCTTCCTTTCATACCCAAGTAATTGGAAGTAGCTTGTATGTAGTACTATACAAATACTTACAAGTCTGGATTATGCAGAAGTCTTTTATTTTTGATAACAATACATTATTAGTAATTACAGCTATGTTCTTTTTTGGTAATGAATTATGTTTCCCTCTACAGTGTGATGGGAAAGTATTTCTGGATGTATATGTATAGCCACGCTAAAACACAGTAACTTCAAATTACATCAAATTCATAATAAAATGTTTTATCTTCGAAGAAGGTGGTGTAGATCAGTAGTTTTCAGACTTGCCAACAAGGTCGATACACTCTTCCCAGCATACACCTGAGTGCTACAGGGGAAAAAATATCTGAAAGATTAAATCATCCAAGAACTAGAATCCTTTATGACTTTTGGAAATATTTATTTAACAGATGCTTTCCTCACTGTGCACTGAATCACAATAGATAGAAACTGAAAATGCAAGATTTCATCAGCTCTAGGAAATCTCAAACATGGCATGGAGTTTCTAAATGAACCTTTATCAAACGGTTATATACACATTGCATTATACTTCATGAAAATGAAATAGTTTTTGTGTAAAAAAAAAAATGAAAATATACTTACTGTCAAAATCCCTTCTTCCTATAGGGAATTTAGCTGGATTTTCTTCATTTGCAGTCTCTCTTTCATGTATTGATTCAGTATTTCGAATTTCAGTGTCAGCTGGAAAAGCCATGGCTCCCTTCAATGCAAGATAAGGTAGCTGCTTTCTACCCAAGTTGATTGGCATAACATGACTTAAGAAATCATGTCTAGAACCTGTGTCCTGTTTTAAGGGAAGAGTAGCAGTTTATCTTTATTTAAAGTCAGCATTGTTCACTTTTCATATGTGACTTTTTAGAATTTATACTTAGCAGTGCAAGTATTTTATCCTCCAAGATGGTATTTTAAAAGTAATCTGTGTTACATCTTTAGCTGAAGTGGTTTTATGGTAAAGAACATGATAAAATGAGTCCTATATTTGGTGGAGTTAAAAACCCATTGCTGCTTATAGGGACGTCCTGAATCAAACACGAATATAGGCTTTTCTACCCACAAATTTTGACTACATACAGTTCTGTAAAAATCAGATTTCTTTTATTCAGCTAAGTTACACATTTAAAATCTTGGAATTAGATACTTACAGTTGAAAATGTATTCTTGACTTTAGTATGCTAAACTGATACTTTTCTATATTCACCAGGTTATTGCTTTAAATTATTGCACTTGTTTTCTGAAGGACTATAAAGAGAATTTCCATTTTACAATTAAACCAAAACATAAAACTGAAAACTCACCAACACTCTCACATTTCTGTCATCTTCTTCATCCAAAATACTGCCATCTTCAGTCTTATAATGCTTCAGCAAAGGTATAGCTCCCCTGTTCACAGTTCTATCTCCACTTTGAAGAGGTTGTCCTAGGTTTAATGTGGTTAGCAACATATCTTCATCTTCTACCTTTTGCAGAGATTTTGAAACAGAAAGTAGAAAACCTTGAGAAAAAAGAGAGAGAGAGAGAATTAACATGTATGATGAGATACACATTCTTAGTTGATTAATATTTGCATAGAATTTAAGCAGTTTTCAAATTTTAAGAAAGCTTTTCCAGTGGTAAATCAACGTGTTCTACATCTGTGCCCAATTTATATATTTTACACATTGAATGGAAACTACTTGAATGGCTGAGTTCACTCTTTTAAAATGACTCATGTTAAGGAGTGACCTTTTCTATAATCCTTCTAATCCCATCTGTTGTTTAGAACTACTTAAACACTTCTTTAGCATGGATAATTTTGTTTCTTTGTGTGTTTTTAGAACAGCAAAGATTAGTTCCTTTTGATGGATCAGTATAACAAAGATCACAGCAAAGGTGATGTCTATTTGTGTTGTTGATAAAGCCTTACCTCCAGTTAATGCAATTTAATGAAAGGAACTAATCTACATAAATTAGCAGGACTGTTGTAAAGGTGTGATCTATCATAGTTTTTGATCAAAACTGATTCACTAAGGAGTTGAAAAGCTTGACATTTAACAATAGCCTAGACTGCTACTGTGTTAGAGCTGAAATCATTGATTTGTATTTTGATGTCCATTATGTCAGGTTACATTATTCAGAACTTATGTATAGAAGTCTTTATTAACACCTGAGTAATTATATTTGTCTGCACTTTCTTTCTGAAAATGGACCTTTCCCAGCTGCAAGTATAATATAGCCAGATATGCTTGCTAAAAAGGGTAGAAAGAAAAGCAAGCTTTAGTTTTTTATTTAAAAGGTCTTTGAAATCAACTTATTACCCTGTGGAAGGAAATGTAGGAATTTCTGCATGGTTTTTTTTTACCTTATCGGGAAAGCAAATGGAGCTAACTCAAAATCAGCTGTCTCTTAATGTCAGTGATACAAACCACATATTCAGTGGCTGTGTGCCTCTTAGTTGATTCCCATCTCTTAAATTCTTGTTTGTTTTAACCTTTAGTACAGCTAACCAAACATCCTGCTAGTCAAGGAAAACCACTAGGAAGTCAACCAAGAAACTGACTCAGCTGGAAGAGTACTGCTTCCCCTTTCTTTTCCTCCCTTACTCTCCATTTTGCTTTTACTGCTTTTTGTCTTTACTGTCATACACTAGGAAGAAAACATAAATTTTTAAGTGTTTTTTGGTACTGATTTTATGATGTTCTTCACCTAGTACCTACCACTGTAGGTGTGAAGGAGAAAGTAAGAGTGATATTTAATAGTTTAGACAAGTCTACAACAAATCAGTGTTAGTCACAGATAGCAAGTATACATTTTATCTTTTTACCTGTTACAAGAAATTCAAGGAGATAATGAGTCCTGTTTAGAGGTGTTGCGTAGTCTAAGGGAAGTACAGAAAGAATAGTAATATTCCAGCTGAAAAGAGGCAATGATGCAATGCTAATCCACAGACTTAGGATGTTACATAAAAGAACTGACCAGCTTTGTTGGAACTGTGATATTTTTAATCACTGTTCACTACTAAACTTCTTGGAAAAGCAGACTACCTTGCCAAAGTAACTTCTTGGTATGAAGTTTCATGGAAAAATATGTCCTGCTGGACTAAGCAGATATTTATTAAGAGACTAAGACTTTTGATTAAGATTTTGTCTACATCCACTTTACCCCAAGTGAGGAGAGTGCATTTAATCCTTTCCAGGCAAAGCATCTCTGACAAAATTATTGCTTCTCATTGTTTTCATTTCCTTGTTGTAGAGCCTGTACTTGTCCTGGGCAATTGAACTGGTTTCTTTTCTTTGACTTTATTTGCCTGGCTACAGAGGAGACAAACTTGAAAGTCAATTGTATATGGTCTTATGCTTCTAATACAACCTCCCTTTGCTAATTTGTATTCTTCCTTCATATTCAGTATTTGTACAGTTTTGTCCAATTAATAAAGCAAAAGCCGTGTGTACTCTGTAATTGTATTTTTCATGAAGCTCAGCCTAGGCAGAACAGAAGTGTTTTGGAGCTGCCATTGGCCGCAAACCCTTCTCTTTATATGTTGGTGTATGAATTAAGAGTTGGAGAACAAGCTATCCACCCAGTAACTGTGTATGTGGCAAGCACTTCTGCTTGTCTGAAGCTATAGTACCCACAGGTATGCAGCATATATCATGCATGGCTTGCTTTCAAATGCTTCTCTTTCATTTAGGGAGCATTTAAACAAGCCAGGCATACATGAGGGGGATGTCCTTTCTTTGAGCAGTGCGTTGGACTAGAAGATCACATAAGGTTCATTCCAACGTCAACCATTTTGTAATTTATAATTCTGAATTCAGTTTTTCATCTCAGTGGAATCTCATATTTGCTAAATTTGCATTTTCCTACATATTAGTATACCATTAGCTTAACTTTTAATTTATATCTTCTGCTTCAGTAGATGTGTGTTTAACCTGCATTGTTTATCTGATTTATTAGTTCATCTACCAAAGAATCTGGAATATTCAACAAAAATGCTTTGTTCAGGATGTATAAGTGAGTGGAAACAAGTTTAATAACAACATGATTTGGAAGTGATCAGAGTAAACTGGTTTTATTTTTGATCTTTTGTAATGAGAATTGTTCTTGTTCATTTACTTAAAGAATAGATATCTAGGTTTAACATTTAGCATAACTATATTTAACCTGAAGTGATGAACTTGTTCTTTCTGACTTGCTAGTCAAAAGTATCTGTCTAGCAATATCGGTGCTTTTTGCAAGAACAATTTTAATCATTAACAGCTTTTCTCAACATTTGTATTTGTGAATTCTACTTCAGATACATTAATGTAATTACGTTTTAAAATTTAAGTCATTATTAATGTATTTTACCTTAATATGTTTAATAAAGGCATATAAAATTCCAGAAAATGTGATGCAAGAATTTTGAATATGGAAATATTATATTTATTGGAGGCAAATTATTGGTAGCCATATATATATAGCCATGTATTCATTGGTGGAAAGTGTTTTTTTCTTCATATTTAATGAGTGGAGAAAGTGTTCATACTTATTTCATTTCATAGGGTTTTTAAGCATAAATAGAAAGAGAAGTCACAGAAAATACAGGGAAGTCAACTCATATAGTTCCACAGATCTTGACAGTTTTGTACAAAGAATATGATCTACTAGTTCTGAATCTGACTTAATTTCTGATTTATGCATAGTATGTAATATTGGCTTTAAACTAAATATATATGTTATCAAAATCATGGATTAATATGTGAAGAACTGTGTAGTAAGAAATGAAGATTTAGATTCCAAGCTGGCTCATTTGCCTTCTCCTCAGATATGTAAGTTGAAAGAGAAAGAAAAAATGTTTCTTACCATTATTATGATATTTTTATAGTAAACCGGTGCTTAAGAGCACTTACATATGGATCCTTATTTGGCGCTCTCCTTGCACCATCATTTCTGATTACATAATCTCTTGAATATTTTTGTAGATGAAGTCATAGATAATCTTAAAAAAAACAGCAGTGTTTTGATGTTAGAAAAATGTATCAATTGCAATCATCTGGATTTTTTCCTGTTGTTGAATTTTCTTTCATAAACAGGCAAACGTTTATGGAATGGTAAGGAAATTGTATATCATCAACATACTAAAATGGGTACAAAAGCTAAACAGTTACGTATGACATTGATTATATTGAATAAGACTGTCCCTGCAGTATTTGCCACATGATGATTGTGCAAAATCATGCTTCCGATGACGTACTTAATTGCAGTCCTTTAAATATTTTTTCATTAGAAACAGGCAAGCTCTACATTTTGCTAGGTATTGTCATTAACTTTAAATATCTTTGAGAGAGCTGTAGTGCTTAATAAAAAATTGGTTTTAATTATCATGAGAAACTTGATAATTTCCTTCCCATTTTAAAGACTAACTTGTTACTTCTTGTAATCATTTAGAGATGAAGCTTGTTAAATCAGTAAACATTTTATCAACCAAAAGAGATCATTGAAGTTAAACTTGTAATTAGACTTAGACTTATGCTGTTTAGGGAACAGCAGAATTTAGCCATCAGATAGTGAACTAGAGTAGTGAAAATAGGGTGAAACAAAGCAGATTGTAACAATTACTTTTTATATAAAACCAGTTTTAAAGATAAGAAATTTACGTTGATTATGTATTCCATTGTTTATTTTTAAAAGTATTATATATATTGAACTAAGCCTGCAAATGAAGATGCAGTGTTTTGCTACCTGTGTGTATGTGCCTAGATTTACAATAGTTTGAAAACACAGTTTGGTCTCTGTCACACAGAAATTTCATTAGGTCTTATGCTTTCACAAATGTAAAATCTGTGACATATGTAAGTAATGTCATTGAATACATTCTGTATATAGCATCTGCTATAGAACAATTGTTTTAAGAATTTAGAAGTCTGAATGCAACTTTCTTGAATTCCTTGGTTAAAACCAGCCAGAATACTTAGTTACTATTAGTCCAAAAGAGCTCATGGAGCAGAAGCGCTGTAAGTGCAAAACAGTTCTAGTATTGACCAGCAACAGCTTTTCATTAAAGTATCTGTGTAAATGTAAACACAGATAAAAACATAGTAAAGTTATTTTTTAGTATTCTAGTACCAGAAAATGGGTCTCATTGAGATCTTTGCACTGACTTTGACATTTTTTACTTAGCCAGACAATGAAAAATCTGATCTTACATGTTAAAGTGTCACAAGTTTAAAAAAAATGTTGTTGGCATATGACTGAATAGAACTCAGCTTAGAGCTGGACTATTTGATATCTGGGGGGAAAATTCACATGGAAAAGTGTAATTGTTTCTCTGTCAAATTATTTATAATACTAATAACAGCAGTTACTGTATTTAGCTTGTTGGGATCCCCAAATGCTAGGCATGTTAGTCTTGGTAAAGGGTGACAAAAGGCAGGTAATGCAGTCAAAGGTCAGTAAAACATTTTGTATTATTACATCACCTTTTAGTGTCTGGCAATACTGGATCTTGGAGACAGCTGACTACTTTTATAAGTAAGAGAGTCGGATATGTATGTAAATTTTTATTCTAACTGTGAGCACTCAAGTTTGCAAAAGAGGAAAGTGGTATGTTCACTACTCTGGGCAGAAGATCATGTGTCCTTGGAGGCTTCCAAAGGGAAAGCCTAGAAGATCACTACTGCCAGCTGGTGAAGATGGAAAGCATCAAGTTAATAGACTGTAAGACTGGTTTGTGATTTAGAGATGTTCGTAGGTATTTCTGATGAGGAAAGGCTATGATGTAAGCTAAATGTAGCTTTTTCCCTTTCAAGCTGATCATATGCTATGTCCTAGTTGGAGAATGCTTATGTGTTTTGCTTGTTTGAGTAAGAGTGGTTCCTTTCATTACTGCTAAATTTTTATGTTGGTTTGTGGCTCTGAGTCTTTTCTTTGTGTGACCTCTGCATGCTGAACAAACAGCAGCTTTCTCTACTTACCAATAGTATATTTTACCTGCATGTCTAACATCATTTTTGCAGCTGAAAAGAGGACCATGGCTCCTCTTTTCTTCACCTTCACAAAAATTATCATCCACATTAATTTTCCTATAATCTTTTCTTATAGCTTTCCTTTAAATTGTGCATTCTTTCCCAAGATGCACGGTTAGTCTGTAAATTTAAATCAAGCATGTTTATTAGCTCCAGTATCAATGTACTGTACCTTGTTTAATCATGCTCTATTTGCAAAACCTATGAAAGGGATACACTTCTGAATGGACATTGAGTTGAAAATGCAAGATAACTCTGGAAGTTCATGAAAGATTGCTCTGTGCTTTTGGGAATATATGGGATATCAGTTTAATCAGAGGTTTGTATGGACACATGGTAAATCATACACTTTCTCTTCCTTTAAGTTTTCAAATTAGGAAGGAGATTTAATCAGTTAATAATGAATCAACTGTAATGCTTAAATTAAAAAAAAAAAGCACATGTAGAATAGATTTATTTTTTTTCCCTCTGTTTTGTTATATAAAGCTTGGATCAGCATGAAGTATGCTATATACAGTTTTTCATATGGTACTTGATAGTTGCAAAACTAATGAGATTGTCCCACTTCAGTCTTTGCAGTCCTATGTGAACTATCCTAAAGGCTATACTAAAAACATGAAACCGCAACTGCGCAGTAGTTGCTTAACAATCATGTTTAAGCATGACTTAAGTATATATTCAGCCACTGAAAAGTGTATCCTTTAAATAAAGAAGTACCTGCATAGATGAACTAGGTTCATGCATGTATATTTGAGAGTGTGACTACAGCCCAGTATTTGATCTTTTTTATAAGCAAAAATCTTTACAGTGAAGAGAATATAAGCTATATTTTTAAATTGTAACAGTAATAACCAGAACTCTACTTTCATCGTTGTCCATCTGCTATAAATAGGTATGTAAGAGGTATTGTATTTGATTTTACATATAATTTTCTGGTATACAACATGCAGAAGTGTGCTTTCAAATGTTATGAAGCATTCATTAACATCTACAGCCTAATCTTTTTTTATATCTATTATCATTACTCCATTAGTGTAACGTGCTCCGCAGTTTCTGTATAATTTATATCCAGAATTGGTGTGCTCCCTCCAATACAACTTCATTGCATTTTTCCTAAGAAGCGTTGTAGTTTTAAGGTTTCCTGATAATTTTTGGCAGGTTTTTTTTTGTAAGGGGGGGAGGGCAATAGAGAGAAAATCCTGCTCTCTCTCTCTCTCTGACCCTTAAACAGAGACAGTGTGTAATAAAGCTTGTAGAATTATCTAAATGATTTCTGTATCTGCTTTAGTAGTTTGCCATTTAGGTGGCATATTTCAAGTTCACTTTCAAAAATCTCAAAATGTGGGTTGGATTGTTTTAGCTATAGGCTACTGGAGAAACAGGGGTGTTTTATATTTGCCTATGTACACTGTTTTTAAGCCGTAAGAAGCAGAGGTTACAAACATTAAGATAATTTTAAAAGGATAAATGAAAATAAGATAAAAAGGGATTTGGGAGGATAATTTTCACATTTAAAAAGTTAGGAAATTATAGAACACATTTATTCTTAGTTAGTTCATTTGTTTACCACATAATGTATTTGCAGTCCTTGAAAATATTCCGAGTTTGCAACACTGTGGAGAATTTGTCTTTCTAAAATAATAAGGCAATGAGTGGTAGTCCAACTCTCCGATTTTAAGTTATAAATGGAAAAGTTAATAAGAGAACTGGAGCTGCAGTTAGCTAATAAGACAAGCTTTGAGCGAAATCCTTTAACTTCATCCTTTTAATAATCACTTTCCTGATGTATATGGTGATTTGGGATCTGGGTGAGGTAAATAACATAACTAGATTTTGTTTAATTTATTAAAGGGGTTCATTTCCAGATGTAAGAGTTAAGAACTTAATAAGAGAGTCAAAATAAGGCCTGTCTGAAGCATTCATAGCTATACAATTATCCCGTTTTCACTAGAACACTTATTAAAATGTGGCCTTTCAGGTAGTATGCATTTATATACAGCCATAAAAATACATATTAAGAATATATTCTGTGGAAGTGTATTTGTGCTAAGTGCTTCTAAAAGTGAGAGACTACTGGTAGCAGGAATACTATTTGCAGAAAGAGTGACAAAGAACTGCCGCAAATGAGACTTTGTAAATAATCACATTTGCTTCATCCTGTCTTGAGACTAAAAATAAAAGTGTATTTACATTAACAAAGTAATTAACCCTATTTCCAACTGAAGCATGTCAGCAGTGTAGCCAGTGGTTAACTCAGGCAACTCTTGCATTTTGCAGCACTGGCCCTGTGTAACTGCCCTGTGTTACAATGATTGCACTGTGCTATTGCCGTTGCGTATCTATTCAAATGCTGCCCCTTGACTAGGGCAGGTAGTATACCACAATAGGATTG
>NW_010178195.1:0-41118 GCF_000695765.1 Mesitornis unicolor | reverse complement strand
GCTCTTGCCCTGTTCCAATTTGGTGATTTCATGTGTAATCAGGGAAACTTAGTACGATGATGGTGACTATTAGTTCTTGTCACTGGCATTTAATTTTACCGTCAAATGAGAACACTACTTTAGTGTAATTCAGCTGTAATACAACCCTGCACTGATCTGGAAAAATAACCTATTCTTTAGCAGAATTCTGGGTACTAAGTACTAATCTCTGATATACACCGTCTTGTTCAATTCTTAGTTTTATATCTGGCTGGGTCCAGAAACTGATGAGCATTTGCACTGCATATTTTACACGTGCCTCACCTAGGTAATTTATTCACCTTCAGATTATTCACTGAGAAATGTACTTGTGGCTTAACACTGTATCTGAATAGAAGCTGAATTTATTACCTAACCTTGTCTGATCTGCAAATAGGAGGCAAAATTCACAAAATTATCATGATGCTCTTCTCCTTCTACCTCATGGCCCAATGGTCAGGCAATTTGTATACTATTTGTTTTTGACAGAACATCTTTCATATTGTCATTGAGTGAAAATAGTACAGCTGATTATGGCTCCTGTGTGAGCATCCTTTCCTATTCTCCCCTTAACAACATTGTATATGATAGTGAGATGAACAAACCCGAACAAACATGGGGCTGATTGAGCCCAAGAAGGATGTTGCACAAGAAATTAAATGTTCTCTAATCCAAAAGGAAATGTTGACATTTCTGATGTATACTACATGCTTTTTAGCCTCCTCCTTAAGGAAATGAGAGTTAGGCAGTGACACTGAGTAGGTAGATTTTGTAAGAGTGTGTTGTTAGCTTGTACCTCTCTACCAATTTCAACCAAATTTGTTTTGTGGTGGAGGAGAAGTTCCTGTTGATAAATAAAAATAACTTTCTATCAGTTTCATTAGAAGAAGACCGACCCATTAAGTTTCCCAACTGAAAGACAAGCTTCAATCTCAGTTCATGGTTTCTTAGGCTCTAGGGAATGAATGTGGATTAGAGTTTCAGCTACAGGAAGAGCTTCAACTGGAGCTCATAATGATGACTTAAGTTTGGAGTAAACTGAGCTTCCTTAGTTCCAATACTCATGGGAGTGTTTTTTTAGGTTGAAACTGGGAACTGAGTACTGGTTGATAGAACACTCTTTAGAAAAATGAGCATGAGGTGGAAATTTAGTCTCATCTGTCTCAGTGATTTATTCTATGACACTGGACAGTTACTTTTTCTGATGACCTCTCCCCACACTTTTTTTTTTCTCCCATTTAAATTAAGTATCCTACAGCCCAGGAGACTGTTAGCCTTCTTCTGCAGCAAGGGCACACTGCTAGCTCATGTTCAACTAGGTGTTCACCAGGACCCCTAGGTCCCTTGCTGCCAAGTTGTTTTCCAGCTGTGTAGACCCCAGAATAATACATGGGGTTGTTCCTCCCCAGGCGCAGGACTTTGCACTTCTTGCTGAACTTTGTGTTCATTCACACCACCCCAGGCCCTTTGCTTATTGACTGAGTCAATCAGTCCCTCATGTGGCTGCTGGTAGCTCTCTCCTTCCGCTGTTGAGATCTGAGAGCCTGCATCCTTTCTGAAAATGAGTCTTTGTTTTCTTTGTCACTGAGGTGCTTCTAAAACCTTTACCAAAATAAAGTTATAATCTTACTTACTTTAAAATATCTTAATTTTACTTCGTTTTTTCATTTAATGATACATACTGATAGATAGGTAGACAGATAGATTAGTCTTTGGTTGGCATTCGAGAATCATTCATGTCATGTTTATTGAAGTAGTATGCCTATATTTGGAAGCCTGCAGAGAGCAAAGTTTAGCAGATTAAATGATTATGTTTTCTGTAACAATTTTGAAATTGTTTGTAAACATTTAAAGCCACAGTAGTTGATACATATCCTAGGTGATAGAACATAATTTACTGATTTATAAGTAAGACACATCTGTAAATAATTCTTCAGTAAGGATCTTAAATATCACATATACCCTTGTTTGAAGACATAAATTAAAGGAAAAGCCCCACTCTGAGTGTGATTCTTACTTCTCATATGAATTTATTGAGTTTCTCATCACTAGTTTCAATCTCTTTATTGGCTAGCTAGTCAGGAAAAAAACCCATAGTATTAAACCTTTATCTTCCTATACTGGAAAAAACTAAGCCACTTCTTAATCTTTATCCGACTCTGTGGGTTGGGTGTCTACAGTTCAGTGCCTAATGTAAAATCTTGCTTTAACTGCATAAATTACATAGTTTACTGTATTAATGTAGCCTTCAAAATGACAATTGAACCTCCTTTGCTCTAAGCAGGGAAGTTTAAACTTCAGAATCTTGTACCAAAATATACGTTAAAATTAAGAACTTCAATAATTACTGCACATTGTATAATTCATTGTTATCCTGTTTCTTTGACTTAGTAGCATGCATAGGCTTAATATACCTGGAAATTCAAATATGATTTTTGCTGTTGCTTGCATAAGGCAGATATTATAAAACAGTAGAGACATAAATAGAAAATGTATTACAAATAAAAGGAAAGCATTTTTTCTGTTTTGTTAATACTTATTTAAATACATAAAAGATATGTTAACTTTGTGAGGTAGTGTACCGTATGCAAGAATGCCGCTCTTTTCCAAATATTACATCGTATCTATTCAGTATGACAATAGCTTTAGGCATGAAATAAAACTTTGATTGTCATTATTTTAGATTTATGTGGAAAGACGTTTATGGTACTCATCGAAATACTGCATTGAATTGCACTTATTTCTCAGATTTATATTGGGCCAAAAGAAGTCATTAGCAATTTGCATTTTGAGAGCATTGTTGGCACAATATGGTGGTGTGAGTCACCAAAAGTTTAGTGACATAAAGAATTACAGCCTGCAGGAAAAAAATATAGTTTGCCCAAAGTACTGCATCTGATGTAGTATATTGGGATCAGAGATTTGAATTGTCTTTTTATATCCTGTTTTTCAAAATACGAATTTAGTGCTGGTCTAGACTCCGTCTCAGGGTTTTGAAGCAATTCCCCTGTGTCCTTGAACAGACAGCACAGGCATCAGCAATTTGTGTCTGTGAACAAATGTAGCACAGGCAGGAGATTTGTGATCTTCCCCACCTGATTCAACTCTGTGTCTTGAATATGATTTTAGAGCAGTGACGGCAAGCTTCTGGGTTGCTTGTTGAAATTGTCATGTGTTCCCATTGTCAATCGAACACAGAAGATTGCTGTTTGGTGCCTTTACTGATCCTGTGCCAGAGTTCACTTTTCCCTTGTCTGTTGCTCTTGTGGGCTACTAACTATGTGAAATGGGCTGGTCTGATGATTCTAGCAATATTAGCAGGTGATCAGAAAAAGTTAATCAACTTTTAATTAACCCTTAGTTCCTTTAAGAGGCAAGATCACACTTTAAGGAGACTGGGCATAGCTCAGTTTCTAACTTACTGTTTGCTTCTTAGGGAGCCTTAACTGGGAATATAAGTGTAACTTCAATGCTTATTGATATACACATATCTTGCTTCTGAATTCACCATGTATACAGTTTTCCATGGTAGAGTATTTTAAAGGAAGAAAGTAAGTGCTAATTTGGAACTGACGAAATGGAAGAGACTGTGATTTCATTTAAGGGGAGAAAATAATTAATTTAAAGTTTATCCCATGGAAAGATAGTTTCTGTTAGTTGTCTAAATTGTGTTTTGGGTAAATATAGATTAAAAAAAATATTTTGGCAGAGTAATAGACTTTTATTATCCTACACTGAAATTGACACAACAGTTCCAAGCAGTAGATGTTTTATCTACATGGGGAACTTTCAGTGTAAATAGATGTTAACTTGTTTTAACTTGTTTGGAATCTTTAACCTACATAAAATTACATCTAGTGTTCTATTTACTGATAGCTATTGCATATGAACATATTGCTTGTTCATTTCTTGTGCAAAACTGAGAGGAAATCTCCCATGCCAATTTTAACCTTTCAGTTGTTTCTGCTCCAACTGCACAAACTCTTATTCTACCCAGTGTTCACAACAATGTCGTGGTTAATTCTTTTTACCTGCAGACTTCTTGTGTTTGTAGCTGTATGGAGCATTGAAAACAGAGAATAGTATCAGCACAGGCTTGCCAGACTGCACAGGAGTAGGAAAGGCTGCTGCTGCTATAAACCTCTGCTGCTGGGAGGCCTCATCTCTTAAAACTAATGTTATTAAAGTCCGGCGTTGATTTTGTAGATCCAGTGGTGCTACTATCATTGAATCTATGTATTTGTTGATGTTTTTATATCCTATAATCATGATATATAATGATGCTGCTTATAATGATGTTATTTCATATTTTACAACAATGCTTGACTAATGTTTCATTATTAATTTTTTATAAGCATAGGCATGTCCATGAGCATTTAATGGATAAAATGTTCGTTGGATAGCTTTTTTTTTTCCCCAGAAAATGCACATGGTTGGAAGACACACAGAAATTCCCAACATTCAGGTATAGAATAGTAGCAGTGCTTCCAGTTTAAAACCTGATCTTAGATGCTTTTGAAGAAAAATGCTGTAATGCTGGGAAACTATGTAGTCTTTAAAAGATAGAACTTGTAAAACTTAAGCTGAACAGTTTGGAACAGAATAAGGTATTGTTGCCTACTTTGTATTTTAACAAAAATATCATTATCACTCATAAATACTACACACTACACAGGAAAAAGAAAGCAAAACAAAGCAAGTTGCTCTGAAAACTTTACTTGTGGGAGCATTAAGAGGATCTTGTTCTTCTACCCATTATTATTATTACATAAAACGTATAGAAACTTACTGTCTTTGATACCTTTACACCTTACCAAATTTCGTGAAAGTTAATGCCAGTTCAAAGTTAGGAAAAGATAGATGCACTGCTACATGCATCATGATCATGCAAGATTTATTTCTCTATGAAACTAGTATAAAAATATTTTAATGAGGAAAACTTAGTATTTTATAGGATTTGTTCCTTTGTGTTTTATAAAAGTTATCACAAACTAAATTTCATGCTTATTATGTTACTGATTCTTTTGTGTATCCTTCTACCAAAGACTGTTAGAAGAGTTCTTCATTAGATTCTATTAAAGAATTTTTTTAAGTTAAATTCAAGGTGTTAAGATACTTTTTGCATAGTGGCTTTTTTTCTTACGTATAAGTAATACACCAGAAAGCAACTTCTTTTTCTTTAAAGGCAAATTGTAATAGAAGATAACTCTCATGTTCCTTACTACAGTTATTTCCACAGTTATTCTTGCAGGATTCTTCTGACAGAGAGCTCATAGGACTTGCTGATCTAGCTGCCTGAAGGAGAGAAGCTAGCTTTGTAAGCTTGTGCAAGATCCTAACACCTGGCAAAACTGCTCTTAAAAAAACACCCTACACTTAAAAACTTATACCATTCCGACATCTCCTACAACATATTCATGTACTGGTTTATTTTAAAAATATTTTTAATTTGTTAAAGCACCAAAACCAAACAAAAACATAAGCACCTCCACCAAAAAAATCTAACCTTTACTAAATCAGTCTGGATCAGTATACATTGGGAAGGCCAGAATTGTTTGAATATAAGCTTAGACTGGATCTAAACTGAGCTCCAAATCTCTTTTAGAAGTGCTTAATTATAGTCCAAAAATATGTCTTTGGAACTTGCTTAAACTCATTGCACTTGGAAACATAAATACTTACTCCTACTGAAGTTATGATGATTTTTAAATATATTACTTTTACAAGAAAGTATATCAACTTCTCTGTAGCTGCTTGCTGCTATTTACTAGTGAATCTGGATGACTGTAAGAAATCTAGAAAACTACCAGAAGTCAAAGCAGGGGAAAAAAGAGTACTTCTATTACCCAGAAAATCTCAGCTGTAGTTTCAGCTGCCTAAAAGGAAAATCCCCACCAGCTCTTTTTTGAAGGCTCTAAGTCTCATATGATTCTGATTCTACTTGATCCAGGTGATGAAACTAATTGTCTTCATGAAACTAATATTCTTCTTATCATTTAAGTTGGCTTTTTATGAGAATAGCATTTTGATAGCATCAAAAATGAGCATTTTATTTTTTTAATTTGCTAATTAAAAGTAAGAGATATTTATTTCTCCACAAGTTGTTTTTTGGTGAGATCTTAATTTGTTTCTGTTGATCACTAGAGAACTAGTCAGAAGAGTATTTGCATTGTGTCTGGCTGTTTTGTAATTAGTAGAATAACCTATTTGTTTTCTTGGAATTTTGTGAATGCCAATGTGATCCAAAGACACTGAAAAAAAATTGCAGGGGAAGGTCAAAGAATCACCTTTGCTGGCAGTCTCTAAGTCGGTCATGGCTATGTCCATCACTGCCTTTTATTTTTGTCTTTCTTTGCTTTAATTAAATAAATTACTAATCCTAAGATTGTCTTACATTTTAGATTGTTTTATGGCAAATACATTGCTGTCTCTTGTTTGGATGAATGCATAGTTATGACAATTCGTTAATAAATAATATATTTAGTCCAATTTTGTGCAAAAATGATTAAAATAACTCTTGTTAGAATGTGGATCCAACCACTACATTGAGTTTCTTGCATTATTTAACCATTCTGACTTATAATGTCCTTCTTTCTTCAGTTTTGGAATAGAGTTCTATCTCTCTTGTCTGCCCATAATAAGTTTTAGTAAGCAACTTTCTTAATCACAAACTGTAAGAATCAACTGAAGGACTAATCAATTCCAGACATGAGAAGAATGAATTTTATATATATATAAAAATATAAATACATACACATATATATAAATAAATATATGAAATGTTTTTTGTTTGAAATCTTGATTTTTATGAAAATGTATCAAGAAACTTGTAGTTGGAGGAAATACTTTAAAGCATTTTAAAATAGACCATCATAAGGAAAAGGCTGTCTCTGACAGTTTTTCTTCTACAGTTACTGTGCAGAACTTTGTCAGAATCCTGGGTAGTTCTTTTCTTTATTGCTGCTGAGAGTCAGCTAGCTTTTGCTGCATGATCTGGTTTTGGCTGGCAGCATGGACTTGTGTCCCTGAGTGTCAGAGTCAGTGAATTAAGTGTTAAGGGATTGAAACTGCCCCAGCAGTGAGATCATTCAGTGAGAACAAGGTTGAAGGCTTCTTTTCTTGATTTGACACTCAATTACTAACAAGAATTGCATCTTAGACTGTGATAAGCTTTAAAGCCTATCTGTTTCCAGGTTTGTCAGTAATCTCGAAACTGCTTTTTTTGACAGAAATTGTTGCTCTTTCTTTTTTATCTACTTGATTCTCCTTAAAAAGTTTAGGCTCAGTGACGATATTGCTCAGTCATGCGGCTCAACCCATCAGTTTTGAGTAGTATCAACTGGGTTACATATATGTTCAGAAATTAAAAATCCTAATGGTAGTGTATATCAGAGCTCTAAAAGCCTAGGTGATAGGCAGGTAAGTTCTTTATATGTTGTTTGGTGACTTTATGTGATGTTTGATGATTTTGTTCTTGGGGATTTGAGTTTGTGTTAAATAAGTGTTCATTTATTCCCATTCTTTACCCTCCTTTTTATTATTAGATGTATTTCTCTGTAGTTTAGTCAATAGTCTTTGACTATTCACAGAATCACAGAACGTTAGGGATTGGAAGGGACCTCAAAAGATCATCTAGTCCAATCACCCTGCCGGAGCAGCAACACCTAGATGAGGTTACACAGGAAGGCGTCCAGGCGGGTTTGGAATGTCTCCAGAGAAGGAGACTCCACAACCTCTCTGGGCAGCCTGTTCCAGTGCTCTGTTACCCTCACTGAGAAGAAGTTTCTTCTCAAATTTAAGTGGAACCTCCTGTGTCCCAGTTTGTGTCCGTTATTCAAGTGGAGGTGATCCAAACTGTGTAATACTCCCTCACCAAGGAATGTGAACTTTTCAATAAAACTATCTACCTATGCAGTGATTACCTTCCAAAACTTCACTTTCCTTTGTACAGGCTGTAAAATCTCTCTTTGAAAACATCTCATAATTCCCAGTTTATAAGTTATAGCTTTCTTCAGAGAGCTGTCACATAAAAAGGCAGTGGTAATCACTATCTGCATGTTTATCTTCATTGTACAAATGGAATGTATTCTGAGAGACTCCACAGAGGAGTTTAGTTCAGTATATATAATCTTTTATTAAAGTTAAGTGTTTCTATCAATGTCAGTATTTCCATATGCATAAAATTTGGCTATGAGTTTCAATTACTTATTTTGCCTAAGATGGCTCAAGATCCTATATCTCCTGACTGATTAGTATGAGTTCATTCTGCACCATTTCAAATTAAGTTTCTAATCTAGGCCAACAAACACTTGTGTAAGAATACTTCTTTTCTCTAGTGGAAAAGTGAAATCTTGACTAATTCTTGGCTAGTATTTATTTTGCTTTTAACTGGATTCCCCCTCCCCTTGCTCTTTTTTTTTTTTTGGTGTTGATATTTTCTGTGCAGCAGGAAATCTCCAGTTTTCAACCAAATATACTTGCATGTTTTAAAAAACTACAGTACTTTTGGAACTGAGAAAGTTAGCTTTATGTAAAAGTAAGACCTGTAGCTGTCAGTGGAAGTTAGTCTCAAGCAGCAGAAGCTAAGGAAAATAAAATAACTTCAGTAAATTAACTTAAATTTAAGAAATCTGTACTTGGATGTTGTCTGATTGCAATTCCCATTTCCTACTAGCTAACTGAAAGCTTTATGTAATTTCCACTAACACAGGAGTCTCAGTTCATATTGTTTGGCTGTTAGCTGGATTTCTTCTAATTTCTTTTCAATTTTAGTCAGAAACCCTGTTGGCATTTTAAGAGATTTGCAATCTGTAGCAGTCATATTATACCGAACAAGAGGAAGAGTCTGTGCTTGGTCTTCTGTTTAACAGGAAGGCTGTCTTCAACAGAAGTGCTCCACTGCTATTGCTTTTGCAACATATCATTACAATCAGTATCATTTGTTCAATGCTTTTTCAGCATCTGTGAAGCAGCAGCTGGTTACTGCTTTCTTCATCATCAAAGTACTTTCAAGGACATTGGACTAGAAACTTCTAGGAGAATTTTATTAATTTGCAAACACAGAAATATGAGTATTACAATGTTGGTCTTAAATGTAGGTCAAGTAAGATGTGAAAAGATATTGGGGAAGGCTTATCCGCCATGGGAATGTGTATGTTGATCATATATGAAAGGTGTTCTTGGAAGCAATGAAATTTTCTTACAATTTTGATGATTCTCTATTATTTTGACCAATTTAATTCTTTTCATAATTTCCTTTTATTTTGCTGGGGATACCAGAAATACAATTGGCCCCTTTAAATCTTCATGTTGACATAAAATATCTGCATTTAATATACTTCACTTCTGGAATTTACACAGCTCTAATACAAATAAAACTTCAAACAGCAATCTAAGCACCACTAATCCTTCTGCAACATTTGACATCTACAGATAGCACTTCATCGATAGCTGTCAGCCTACATTTTATGTATGTGAAGTTTGGCAATAAAAGCAAAAACATGTGGACATTTTGATTTAGAAGGCATCATGCTGTCAGCATGTCCTGTGCTTATTTGTTCTTAGGTGTAAGCTGTCTTAGCTAATAATCAGCTTCTTTTTAACAATAATTCAACATAAACTTGAGGAAGAGAAGATCCAAAAGGATCAACGCTTAAATGTTTTAAATAGGTAAAAAATAGTGGTAGAGGCACTACGGAGCATAAGAATATTAGATCATCTCAATGCTCCGTCATATTTTTCATTTACTTAAGGTCAACCCATTGCAGATGTTAACAATAGCAGAAGTCTGATACAATCAAATATATAGCTAAATTACTTTGATGATACATTTAAGATGATGCCTGTGTGCTTTGTTACCCCTGGAAATACAAACTAATTCGTGCTTTCAAAGTTCTTTTAGAATGGGTGACACTAGTGATTTTGTAAAGGGACAGAGGAAACTTTGCTGTTTGGATTTCTCCACCTATTAACATACTGTTACAGTATCTGTAATTTCATTGCACTTCCTTTGGTAAATATAAATTCAAGAAAGTACTTTAATTTAGCTACTATGATTTTCCCCAGAGAACCTAATTTATTTATTATGTTGTTACAAAATCATAGAATTGTTGAGGTGGGAAGGGACCAACCTCCCTGCTCAAAGCAGGTTCAACTCCAGTACATTGTTAGGACAGTGTCTAGTTGGGTTTGAATATCTCCAAGGGTGGAGACTTCACAACCTCTCTGGGCTACCTGTTCTGGTGTTTGATAACCCTTACAGTAAAAAAGGGGTTTTTTGTTGCATTCGAGTGCAATTTCCATTATTTTACATTCCATTGCCTCTTTTCCTTTCACTGGATACTGCTGAAAATATTCTGGCTCTGTCATCTTTACTGCCTTGCAACTTATTTTTATTCACATTCATAAGTTTTCTTCTGAACATTTTTTCTTATGGCTAAACAGCAGTCCCAGCTTTCTCACCTTCTCCTCTTATGTCAGAAGTTGGAAATTATTTTGGATAGGTGAGGAAGCCATCTTTTATATCTTTCTAGTACAATTCTAAAGTGTATTCCAACCCCCTTATTGATGTATTTTTGTTATTCCTAATGATTTTATTATAGTTATGCCACTGCTTTCCCCACCTCCCACCTATTAAAATATCTCTTGTGTCATCTGCATGTCTCTTTAGTGTGTAAAGTGAAAGGATATGTCTAATTATCAAATATTTCTCATTATAGTTTGAAAAATTAAAAAATTACAGTAAATGTTTATAGTTGTGCTACATTTAAGGTGTAGTGATTGGAACTGGTAGTGTGTTATTTTAAAAGGTCTACTCTGCTTTTGATTTCTGCCACCAGGAGGTGAAAGTGGTCTTTTCACATAATCAGCACAAGGAAAATCTTGTCTTGCTCAGTGCCTTTTCTATTCCTCTACCATCTTTTTTTTTTTTTTTTTTAAGAATAGGAGTGTATTCCATTTGTTTTGTTTGGGGTTTTTTTTTTTTTTTAATAATGTTTCCTCTGTTTGTGGCTCACCCTGTTCACACAATCATTTCCTCTTGGTTGATAATCTGTTCTTCCCTTCCTCAAAATGGCCTAAAAGCATTTCCTCCCTTTGCTTTCTCCAGCATTTCTGCCTAACTTTAAAATAATAATTCAAATCTAAAAAAATCTCCAAGCTAGCCTTTCCAAACTGGCAGCCTGGTCGCTGTAGGCCTGAATCATCTTAGAGCCAAATGCTGTAAGGCCACTTCAATTCAGGGATTTTAAATTGCCCAGTAAATGCCAAGAGCTAGGGCTATTCAAATGGTCCTGGGCAATTAGACTCTCATTTCTTACCAAAAGACTTTGTGAGGACATCACTTCTAGTTCTTGGCCCTTTAATTTGTCACTGTTGGTTATATTTATGAAATTGCTCTTTTATTTAAGTGCTTTAAAATTCCAGCAAAACCACTGACAGAAGCTATCTATGTTTCTCCCTAATTTCTTTTTCAGTAACACTATCATATTTCTAACTAGTTTTCCTTCTTCAAGTTTTCTGTCTGCTGGATTATTTGTAACTTCTCAAGATAAATATTCCCCAATTGTATTAGACACTGCAAGTTTTCACTCTTAACTACTCTCCTCTCTGCAATATCAATAGATGAAGCTCAGTGAGGGACAAGAAATGTGACCTCAAATGAAAAAGACCAGGCAAAAGGCATTTCATGGGGCTTGCATACAGTAGCAAGCACTAAATGTTAAGATTTTTACTCTAATTCAGGTGTTTATTTGGAGATGTCTCACTCTGGTTGAACATCTTGGAATCTCATTCTGCAGAAATGTTTAAGAGGTTTTCAGTCTCTTTCTTGCAAATCTTTGCACCCACGAATGAAAACATAAAAATTCAATAGCAGAACAGGTTTTTTCAGTTTTTTTATATTATACTCAGGAGAATAATTATTTTATGCAAATTGTGGGATAAAAGAATAAATTAATAATGAAACACATGATTATGAAATAAATCAATGTACTGTGGTTTCCTAAGTACTCAGGATTAGGGATACCATGTCCTTACTCTTTTTTTCCTCACTGATTTGAAAATGAAGATATATGAACTCCATCTCTTTTTACTGCTGGCATATTCCTGCACATTCTGATAGTAACTTAAATGAGGTCAGTTAACCATATCCCTGCCATACATTGTCAGGGAGCACAGCAAGGATAAAATAATGTAATAGGAACTTTGTTTCTTATTCTTGATTTAAGTGTAAAATATTTAGCACATTATTAAAATTTATCTTCTTAATCTAATTTTTTTTGCAGCAATTACATTTTTCCTTTTACTGAAGTGTTGGAAGTACATTCCTCAAGCACACCCAAACAATTCTTTTTTTGCAAAGTCTTTTTAAGTCTGTAGTGTCTCCCCACCTCCATGGTGGATTTTCCTGTCATTTTTTTAATTGATAGTTTTATAAGAATGATGAACAGGTTTTTTAATTAAGCAAATTTAGCTATGGAGATAGATTTTTCTAACTTACTGGTTCCTGTAATGTGCTGTTCTTCATAATAACTTTTACATGGGACTTTTGTTTATCAAATATAACTTTATTTAGAACCCCACTTACTTTAATGATTATATTACTTTCTTCTGGTTTTGGTTTGGTGGTTTGTTTGTTTGTTTGTTTGTTTTTTCCCTTTCCCTTTGCCACTTGATTATTTGTTTGTAAGTTTTGTTATTGTGGAGAATGTTATAATATTATCCATATCCAAAATTTTTCCGGAACTGTACAATACTTCAAATCTGTCTTTCATCAATCACATTGAGCAATGACAATCTGTGACTTCTAATCAGTAAAGTTCTAGAAGTTGTGGGAGTTTTGTACAATTTAAGACCTGCAGAATTTGGCCTGTAGTTCTTCCTGTACTGAAAGAACTTGATCATGTTTTCATGAAATAAACCTCGTATTCTTTTCTATTGGTTTTCCTTTCCAGGATCTCATTTCCTCTAAGACATCTGGCATATAAAACTGGCTGACAGGAGCGTTGCCTGGTGCATGAGTCTTGGAATGTTAGCACTCTGAAAGCTCAGTGCATATCATGAGTGTGTTTCTCATAATGTCAAGGAGGATGAGTTCCCAGTTTATTCTTGTGCCCAGTCTCAGTATTTTTCTTTCAACAATGCCTTGGCCAGTTGTTATATGTAGGAGCTGAAACTCTAGCTGGTAATATACAGAGAGCAATAACCTGTTCAAGTAACCAGTCTCAAAACTGGTTTTGAGACAGCAGAATTGAAGGTCTTGATTTCCTCTCTGAATTGAATGACATGAATGCATTCAGAATGATTGTAGATGATTTTCCTCAACTTGTGTTTTTAGTTATCTGTTACAAGATTGAGGGATTGTAAAAATATTTGCTTTGCAGAATAGTCATGCTTTGTGTCTTTCTCATAAAACAAACAAAACCAAACTCCAGTCAACTTAGAATGGTTCTTTAGTTTCAATGACATGAAAGGAGAGGTTTCCATTGATCATACTAGATTGTGGATAGGGCTCTTAGGCAGACTTATAGCTGAACTATTTTTAGTTTTCTAATATGAGGAATGCATAATTGAAATATTCAGAGCTGCTGTCACCTACTGCACATAGCATATATGATTGGTATTATTTGTTGTTAGTCAGACTTGCATGACATTTGAGCTGTCATACATTCAGCTATACTGAAGTCAGAGAGCTGCACCTCATCTCAAAACCCTCTAAAAGTTCTGTGTCTATCATATTAGACAGTCAGGTGAGTGCCAAATTCACTGAAGCTCGCCGAACTGAATATATTGAGGCTCCAGTTGCTGCAACAAGTAAGTGAAGTAGAGCTAAAGAGCAAATGTGGTGGATGCGAAGGTTCAAAATGGGAAGGCAGAGCTGAAACCAAGCAAGCAAAAAAGGATTTGTTAAAATCGATGAGGAGAGGAATCAAATGTGCACTGCTTAAGCTTCCTTAGAGATGCTTTGGTCAGTCATCCATGGTATGCTTTTCTTGTGCTTCAGTTTCTCAGGTTGTCTCTTCCTTGATATCACTGCCTCTCTTGCTTATAGCAGCCTGATACTTTCTGTTATGCAGATTCCCACTCCACTGGCATATTTGACTTTCCCGTCTGGTTGTCCTTAATTCGGCATTATGCAAAAATTTTGGCTTTTGGCTGCTTCACATCTGTGAGATTCCAAGGGGAGAAATCAGATTATTTCTTTCTAGTCAACAGCAAATTTAAGAGTGAAGTACCCTACTCACTCTGAGTATCTTCACACTGGCACTGTAATGTGTGTTTAAACTTTTAGGATGTCCATTGCTATAAAAGTAGAGAGCTTGCCTTGATTTCTGTGTCATTGAAAGACAGAAAGTCATCAAAATTATGCATTTTTTTAAAAAGTCTTATTTTAGGGAGCAGAACATTTTGCATGCTGAGCATAGCCTTGAGTATCTGCTGAGAATTTGCACCAGAGACAGAACCTAAAATAATATAGTCATAGAAAGGATACCGAATGGATCTGAAATCTGTGCCTGTTTGAAATTTCAGCTACTGCTTTTGCACAAAGGAAATAGTTTCTTCTTTGTCAGATGTAAAATAAGGCTTACTGTGTTACATATATGTCCAGTTTAAAGAAATGTTTTTTAAAGCTTTGAAGGTAGTTTATTTATAATTTTCAGTAAATTAGGTAGTTTTGTCAGAATGCTGTGTGCATAGTAAGTTTAAAAATTCATGGTAAAAACAAATTTTGACAGCTCCTATGCAGAATTAAAAAGAAATGTGCAGAATATAATTTTTTAACTCAACTATGCGTATCTGTAACATTAAGTATTTAATATTTGTTTTGTACTGTATAGATTCATTAATATCACTTGCCTGTCAGACAATGCAATTAATGAAATGCACGATCTTTTAAAGTGTTTTATTTACTCAGCTACCTCTTTCCAGAATTAAAAAACCCAAGCCACCTCTTTCCAGAATTAAAAAACCCAAGCCTTTCATGTTTTCTTGTGTCATATTTTCTAGACCTTTGGTTGTTTCTGCATCCCTTTGGGTACTTTCCATTCAACAATGTCTATGGAATTTCATGCGAAAACCAAGTACAGTATTCCAGTGGAAGCTTTGACACTTTTGAAATTGTTATATTTTCTTTCAATCTTCCACTCGTCCTCCCCTAGTTTGAAAGATGTGTTTTACCACTAATTAGCTCCTTTGGAAACAGCATAGATAGTTAAGTAATTTTTATTTGTTAAAGATGAAAATTATTTCTTCTTCTATCATTAAATCTATGAGTAAAGTGTTAGAAGAACCTTTTTTTCCCCCTTTTCTTCACTGTGGTCTTTTTGTGCTAGTATGTGAGAAATTCCTCAGCACAGGTGTAGTTTTGGATCTATATCATCACATTGCATGAGTTATAAGGCATTCCCAGTTCTTCTATAACAAGGCTTGTTACAATTGCTTATTCCTAGATTTTGTGCTAATAGAAAGGTGAAACATTAATATTTAAAATATAAAGCTTCTATAAAGTTCATCCTATGTATGCTAAGACAAATTTTTCCACTTTCAGAGGACATTTTTCTCCACTGCTTACAAGAAAGGCCTGGAAATTGAAATTTTTTCATGGCTAGATCTAGGTGTGATGAAGGAGTGCAAATCCACCGTGGAGAAGGATGGAAACTTCTTGGAAATTCCTCTCTGTATTTTCTGCCTTGTGATACAAGCAGATGCTAAGTTAAAGTTAGCAGGTAAAGTTAGCAGAAATGAATTATAATATAGAGAACAGGAATGATTTGTGCAGTGTCTCATGATGTCTAAAATTCTACAGCATGGTAGATGCAGATTTGTTAGTATGGATGACCAAAATTAGTACTTCAACCACAAAGCTGTAACTTGACACTTAGAAGTGTCTCTGGGTCAGCTGGCATTCCTCTTCAAGTTTCTAGTGTGAATTAGCCCCTCTGATAATTAAAACATTAGAACATTAAAATGAGGATATTGAAACAAATTTTTTCACTTGAAAATTATGCTTTGTCAATACATAAAATCCACACATAATCATTTTTTCAATTACAATTTTAAATTCTTGAAATGTTCTATAGTGTATTTTCCAAATATGTTTGAGACAGTCATCTGATTTTTTTTTTAAAGTAGGAAAATATGCCCTATAATTTCTTAGTTGTGTTTCTGATCTTCTTCAGATCTTGGTGAGATTAATGTTTTTCTTCAATCAATGAGATACTTACATATTTTTACTGCTTTCTTCTTGACACAATATGTAGACAGAGATATTATTACCAAGCCTTTGAAATAAACAAAATCTTGGACCTCTTCTGAGCGAAGTGCATGACAAATAATTGGCACGTGACTTTAGTGTATTGTCTTTTCCATATTCAAAAACTGTCCAAATCTCATTTGATTAACCATAAAAACACTCTGTGAATGCCATTTTGAGAACTGATGAATACTCTATTTTTCATTGTCTCCCTTTGTTTCTGATAAAACATTGTTAAATTGCATGTTAGTCTTTTATATAAATACAGTTTTATTCTCCAAAAACTAAAGGAATAGTTTCCACAAAGAGATTTTTTTAAGCATTTCTTTTTTCAATTAAAGTTGGAAATGTTAATCAGCTAGTAAATTAGTGTGTAGTTGTTACAGCTTGTTTGTCTGGTGTTCTTGTTTCCCTCATAAATATATTACAAGACTCTTATCTCTTACTGTGGTGGTTAGAAGAGGGGTCTAAGTTAGCAGTGATTCGAAAGCTACTGGCTTATTGGCTTGGATTAGCTCATTTTTCTTATTTGTCTGTTTTGAAGCTTTTGCCCTTTTGACAGGGTAATGTCTTTTGTGCAGCCCTTCTGACAGAGCAAGTGTTGTGAAATAGTAGCAGTTGCTGATTTCTCCTAATTCAATATCACTTGGCTACTTACATGATGTAAATTCTTGTTTTGGTCCCATCTAGGCCTTGATTTCTCAAGAGATTATTACAGACAGATATACAAAAACCCTTTACCATCTCTTTTGCTAGCTGAATTTCTGCGTATGTTTGTCCAGGAGACCAATGAGGCTACATTTTGGCAGAAGAATAATAAAAATAAATCTGTTAGGAGTACATATATAGTTTAGATTGCAATCAAAACTGCTACAGGGAAGCGTTTATAATGTTTGTAGAAACCTGTATCTGTTTGTTTCTAGGACTTTTTAGAAATCTATGATATCTGAGGGCTGTTCTATATGGTGTTTTCAGTAAGACTTCTAGGCTGATGTCAAGATACCAGCTCATTTTCTTTCAGCTCCTGAATTTGCATTCTGGTAGATTCTCATGTCTGAGACTTCCATACTTAACTTTTAGGATGGTGAGTTAGAAGTGGGATAAATATATTCACTTATATATATACCTGATATGTTTATCTAACACTATGCTTAAATGAATGTAATAGCTTAATTTTTCTTTGAAGTTACTCTGAAAAGTCTGGGTTGACTTGATGTATGTATTTTAGTACACAGTTTAAATTATTCATTGACAAAGGCAGAATGTGAAACAGTGACTAGAAACAATTAAAGGGCAAACATAAAGAAACAGGTAACAAACTTAAATGCACAAAGTAGCATTGTCCTATGACATAAAAATAATCTCTTTGTAACTGAAAAAGGATGTCATAAACTTTTCAAAGGCCTTGACAGGACTTTGATTTGAGTAGCTTTCTCATCAGATCCACAGTACACTTGATGCTTTATTTCCCAAATCTAGAAAAATAGAATGACATTAGCAAGATATTTGTTTTTAACAGCAGATATAAAAAGAGTTGGAATTCTCAACTGCTGCTTTTGGTTCTGTTATGGATTAGGTGTATTGTTTTTATCAAGTTAACTAGAATTTGGTCGTTCAGTTTCATCTGATGCAAAATGAAGACATTTCTGCTTCATTTTCTTCTGAAAAACACCAAGAGATTTTTCCATAAGTAGAATGAATTATTCATTCATGATCTCATAATGTAATTATCTGTACTAGTTACTGTCAATTTTTTATGTTATGTTCAAATTATATGTGATAAAACCTTTATAATGTGTTCAGACTTCAGTAATCTGAGGCACCACGTGACACATTTCTAAACTGAGAGTTTTAGAGGGCCCTTATCATAGAGTATTATATAATTACTGTTATGTTTCAGCTTTTACATTTTTGCATTTAGCCTTTCAGTTTCCTGAAACTTTTGAGGTTAATATTTTGCAGACTTATTCTCTTCCTAAGTAGTATCTGTAACTGTATGTACACTCTGAAATTGGGCAAATAATAGACATTTCTGCATAAATGGGCAAGCGGTATAGGAAAGAATCCACTGTATTATTATAAATTGTTGACTATTGTTTTTAGCCAAATGTTGAACAGATTTATTTATTTTAGAATGGAAGAGACGTTAAAAAGAAAATTTGCTTTTGTTTGTCTCATTGTTTTCCTTAATGGATTTATGAACCTTTGAAAATTTTATATTGCAAATTAAGTCAGCTTTTTGTGCAGCTGTAAGATCCCTCACCTACACAAGCATATGCTGCATACAACCACTTACTTCTAGTGATTCTCACCCTTTCTGGTACTTGAGAGAATTTGAGAAACTAATGTAGCCAGTCAGGAAGGAATCACAAGATGCTGGAGAAGCACTGTGGTCTCTCTTTAATCAAGGCGCCAGGGACAATCTACCTGTATCTGACACTAGTGTGCTGAGAGATATTGGGAAAGTTACTTTGCCCAATCTGTAATAAAATTAAAACATTGCTATTCATTTCCCACATTTGAGGATGTGAGAGCCATAATGAGGGAGGTTTGTAATATTCTTTGGAAATTTTCAGCTTTAAGCAAATAAGTTACTGTGTTTATCTGCTGCTGGGAAACTTGAAGGAATAGTGAGCACTACATGAGTTTCTTCCTCATGGCCTAGACTGTCTCACACAGAAGCCAGATAGCATGGAAAATGCTCTCCTGAGAGATTCTTTGGCTGTATAATTACTAGAACATGAGGGATGGGCAAAGGACATTTAGCACTGATATTTTTTGTACAAAGCAACTTGTGCACAGACAATACCACAGTTGAAAAGAGAAAGAGAAAGAAGGCACTTACAGTACTGATGAATGCTCAAGATGTCCCAGAATCATTTTGAACAAGCTGTGTAATAAATGACATTTTCTGCGGTAATAATTTGTCAATACGTTGGAAAAGTACTTTCAGATGAAAATTTAAACACACATTTACAGAGCCAGCATAGCAGAGAATGTGCAGTATTTGAACCAAGTTAAAAAGCTGGGTAAAAAAGCTAAATGCTGGTTAGACACAACAAGAACAGCAGGAAATGCATTTGATAGTTACATTTGCAGGAAAGGCTAATTCAAGTGTTTAGTCTGAAGTCAACTGCTTATTTATTGATTACTAAAACAACAATGGGATGCGCTTAAAACAGTATGGGATTGTGTTCAGCATATTAAATTACCAAGAAATTTACTGACTGATTTGGCTCTAAGAGCTAGGAATGAGTTATGTGCATGAAAAAATAGCTGAAGCTGGGCACTACCAGCAGTGATCATGATATACAGATGAAGATATGCAGGAAAGACAATGATATAAAGTATTTTCAGAAGAGCAAGGATTTGAAGAATGTGAAATGAAGAAAACTATCTCCCTTGTGCAGTATAGATTTTGTTAAGGATTCTGTACTCAAGTAGTTTCAATAAAATCCATATGAATCCAAACACAGGTAACAGACTGATACTTCTGTAATGTAAACTAGAATACAAATGATGGATATGACAGAAAAATATATATTTTCTTTAATTCTTTAAAATAGTTTATCTGAAATACCAATGCCTAGATCAAAACTGAACAAAAATCAGCAGCTTCTCTGTGGCCTGTTAATGGTGGAAACAATTGATTTTCCCTGCTCTATCTGCTTTTTAAACATAAAAGATCTTAAAGTGATTAGACTTGTGTAGTGTGTTGTGTGCCCAGAGCTGTTCCACCTCAATAATTAAAATATCTCCTCTTCTGTAAGCCATATTTGGATCTGGAATCTGTCCTGTACAGCATTTAAATCTCAAAGCTCTTGATCCCATCGGAAGGAAGGGTGCAACCTTGCTTGTGTAGTATCTGGCTCCTAAATATGCTGGCTTTGTTACGGTTTTTTTGGGTGTCTTGATTGGTTCTTTTTAATAGCAGTATGTGTAGAATCATTGGGAGATCTGATTTGATTCCATTTTCAGCCTGATGGCTTTCAAACCTTTATCTATTACTTCTTGACAGCATGCCCAAATCAGTGGACTTACTGGATTTTTCTGTTGGTAGGACTGGGAAGGCATTTGCTACTTCTCCTATTGCACTGGGTCACTATGTAGCAAGAATATGTGATATATGGAACAGAAGGGAAAAGGGAATAAAAAGAGTGAAAAACATTACTGACTGGAGAGCGCACACACTGAGAAGGCGACTCCTGGAGGGCTTGGAGTCTGGTCCAAAGACTGTGCATTTTAATTGAAATGGCTGTCTTATTAAAGGTTACGTCCAAGCACTCCCCAAACAAACAAAACCAACCCAGTGGTAATCTGGAAATCCTGCTTTAATCTTTGTTTTATCTCAGTTTGACTAACACTTTTCTTCCTGTTCTGTTCAACCTTTTCTCAACATTTTGGTTGTCAAAATACAGAGATGACAAATTACTTCTTTTCAGAAAGCCAGCAGAAAATCTGTGTACTACTGATGCATAGTGCAACATGTGCAAACTGTTATGAATGTTAATAGCTCTGTCACCCTCTCAGTTGGTAAAACATACTTCTTAGAGGTGACTCCTTTTCACAGAGATGAAAGATTGGGTTGCAATCAACTTTATCTAAAAATATGTACAAGAGATAGAGTAAGTAAAAGTATAAGGTCATAAACCAAAATCAAAGCAATAGTTTGGTATTTTTAGCCAAGTATAAAACAATATGAAAAAACAGGACAAAAACATACCCAGCTGAATGAAGGTGCCCAAGAAAAAAACATCAGTTTAGTTCTCCATGCACAATCTCACCTTTGCACTAATAATATAAGAATTTCTTCCATGACATTTTTAACAGCTACTGTTGATAGTCCTAATTTTTACTAAGCTTCCGGAAGTCCTACTGGCCTTCAAGTAGCAATGGATTTCTAGATTGATTTTTCTCTTTAGCTGTGATCCAAAATGAGTAACAAGTTAGGGCAATAAATGAGATAATTTCCCAGTAAATTATTATCCAGGTTTGATTAATCTGCAGCAACTCTTTGATCAAAAGATTCTATGAATTAAGTTATCTGTATCTGAGGAAGTGCACAATTGAAGAAAGAAGGTGACCACTAATGTTTCGATATTTTCTGAACTATTACTAATTTCTTAGACATTTTCTTAATCTTTGTGGAGTGTTCTTATTTTGGTTGTCTTACCATAACTTACCACAGAGTAATATCTATTAAGAAGTACATGTTCACACAAGATTGAAAACTTGTGGTAAGGTATGCAATACATATGATTAAAACCTTTTAAAAAATGTGATTACCATTACAAATCAATGGACTTCTGAAATGTTCCTTGTCTCTGTTAGCTGCATCTCATCATCAGAGAGGAAGAATTAAAATATGTTTATTATTGTTGGATGATTATTTTAAACATGAAATCTCCATAAATTGCTCAAGTATTATAATAAGACGGTGTGGGTTTAAAAATTATTTGCTGTGAATATTTAAATGTAGAGAATAGTGTGAAGTATATTACTTTATGGATTGTGCACTTAGAGATTTTGTACTTAGAGTCTAGAATTGCTACTGTGCCAGCAGGATAAAAAGATAAGAATTCAGAGTAAAGATAAGATGGGGAAACCAGTCCAGGAAACTGTTTTGCACTGTAGCCAAAATCAATATCTAGGGAAAAACGCTAGAACAAGGCAACATGTAGTGAAACTTTTCTACTCTCCATTGATTTACAATTTAGGCACTTCCTGGGCCAGAGACCTTTTTTGTGCCTATCTGCATTTGCAGTGTTAAGGCTGTCCTTAGGCCTCCCAAAACCATGAATTCACTGACAAAGCAAAGCATTGCCCACCACAAAAGAAGAGGGAATTATGCAGCGCTTAAGCCAAATGGAGATACACATTTTTTTGGGACCACATGGGATACATATGAGGGTGATGAGGGAGCTATGCAGTATTGTTGTGGGGCTGCTTTCTGTCATAGTAGAAAGGTTATGGCAACTGTGGGAGTTTAGTGATTGAAAAATGGCAAACATTGAACTCATCCGAGAGGGCCAAGATCTGTGGAGATATGAATTGGTCTCGGTATCTGGGGAGTGATAGGAAAAAATCTTCCTGGAAGCTGTTTCCAAGCACATGAAGGACAAGACTGTAACTGGGAACAGTTGGCATAGATTTACCAAGGCACAATCATGCCTGATTGACAGGAATGAGCTAGAATGAAGAGATCATAGCAGGATTTCAGCTATGGTGCCCCTCCATTATAGACTGTCCATTTTTCCAGATTTATGTTTTCTGCTTTTTAATCAGTGGTGTGCACATATGAAGAACTTTCCTCTTATCTCATGAGAGTTTAGTGTTTTTAAGAACTTAGGATGAGGTACCTAATTTGCAAGAATTTTGGAAATCCAAGATCATCCTGATCTTTATGAACTACATGCTTGTCCTTCCTCTCAAGGAACTCCCAACAGGTTTCTGAGGCTTAACTTCACAGTAACCGTCTTCCTTTTCCTGCAAGAGATCATATTTATCATATACTATTTATTTACATACCCACAGATTCTGTTCTTGAGAACAATTTAAATGATAGAGGCATGTAGTTTGCAGTTCCTTAAATATCCCTTGAATATCTTTGGAAGAGTCAGTATAAATTAGCTACCACCTATTTCTCATACAGCAAGGAGCTTTTGAGTGAGTGGCTGTGTACCAGTTTTCAGATATCTTAATCTCTGGGTGAATACAATTTGTTCCTGGTCACTATTACTATTAATTTAATCTATTCTAATTCCTTTTGCTGACACCTCATTTTATCAAGGCTATTGAGCCACTAGTTAACTTTCCATGTCAGTCCTAGGAGTGAAGACTGCTCATCCTGTTAAGGTATATCCAGATTTTGGTGTATTCTAAGAATCAAAATGTATTTGCCAGGGAAAAGAAAGGAAGAATGCAAATTAATGGAAAATCTATGCGAATGAGGAATTTTCAACGCATTTTTTATTAACCATAATCCTTTATTAGACCTCACAGAGGTGTAAACTATACATACAAATACATTAGAAAGATACCCTCTTAACAGTAATGCTTCACATTTTGGACCTGATACCAAGAGGGTTGCAAACATTTCAGTACATTCTACAAACCAAAGGGTGCATTAGCCTTTATGTATACAGAGTGACAAAGCCCTTTACTGAAATCAAAGTAGATAAAAGTGAAAATCAGTCAACTACCTCTTCCAACCTTTACCTACCATAAATGCATATAAAAGCCTTTAAAAGCATGAATACACTATTATTTATGGAGTAAAGTTTACTGTTCGAGACAGCTCATAGAGAGAGGGGAAGAGAATGGTCAAGAAGGCATTACATGAACTGCAAACTAGCAAAATTTCTTGATTTTTTAATATTTGTACATATTAAGAGCTCCATTTTTTGATTTATTGGTTGTTACTAGAAAAGCTTATAAGTGCTAAATGGGAAGAATAGCGCAACAAAGACATTGTTGAGGTATTTGGGGGATTCTGCAACACAATGATGTTACATACACAGTATGAAATATTATTTGTCATCAAGTAGTGACATTGTATTATGAGTAAGCACGAGAAAATAAAAAAAGAAAGAATAAATCCAGTTAGAACTTCAATAGAGTGTTTAAATGGTTTTTAGTGAATGAACATTTAACACTTGTCACTGTTTGGTTATAATGACTTGAAATGTTAATAGTAGTATTATTCAGTAGTGAAAGCAGAAATTAGCGTATCTCCATTCATGCTTGTATCATAGAAACCCCAGTTTTAGTTGGGATACCAATTGAAGTCCAACAGCGAAGAAAGGGAGGGGAGTTAATATTCCTATTGGAAAGAGGGTCCTCCTGAAAAACAAGTGCTATTGATCTCTTCTTTTAGCACTTCTGGGTGGCTTTGCAGATAATTTGGGAGGAGAGAAAGCTCATGTATGATTTGATTATCAGCAGCAGGTGGTGCTGCTTCTTCTAACTTCAAGTTTCCTAAAATCCTGAGGCCTGGTAAACATGTTTGATATTCAACCAAAAGACTCCAAGGATTAAGAAACTGAAACCAAACCATCATATTCTGATAAAAGCAACATGAATTACCACACTGCAGGTGAAGGTGTTCATGAAATACCAGTGTGCTTTGAGTGGAACATTTCATAACTCATATTTGATGAGAATTAGGCAACTATTACCATTATAAACTTTTAACAGTTGTTTTTTCATCTTGCACAGGATTTCCATAGAATTCAGCTGAACTAATTCCTTAGAAATGGCAATGAATGAAAAGGTAAGATTTATATACCGTATCATGCACTGTAACTTGCATGTGCTTTATTATATTCAAACTTGTCTCTAAGTGGAAATAGTGAAGAGTATTACAATTCTTATGCATTATTTATATAAATTTGATTTTAAATTCTAATATAAAAGAAAATAATTAAGATAGAATTCAGCCCTGTGCACAAAATAAGGACATTGTACCTCTTTCATTGGTAGCACTTCAGTCTGTTGGTCTTGGATCCTTCATTTTTGAACATTGTTACAGTGGACTTTTTCATACCATAAACCAGGTTAATGCCACTAAACCAGGAAGAGGAACATTAATTTGATTTTAAAATTTAAAAAGCTAAACATTTTGCTACAAAATACGGATTTCATCAAGTCAGTTGTACATATAGTCATCTGGTTAAACCTTTAATATGAACACATGAAGCATAATTCCATTTATCAAGATAGAGTCCTTTGTGTTCTGCAGGTGTTTTGTTGTTGGTTTAGAAGAATGAGATTATACTAGTCACTGTAAAATACACTAAGATGGAATCTCTTTAGTTAGTAGATGGTTCATACCTTCAAAATGTGAAAAAAAATCTCCCAACTATATTTGTGCTGTTTCTTAAGAACTTCAATCAAGTGTGAATATGTACATATTGTAGGTGGGTGTATGTATGTTAAATATTTGTGGGAAAGAATATTTAGCAGCAGAAGTATCATGTTGATGTTTTTTATGACTTTTGTGAGCCAAGCTGGCAAAATAAAATGTTACTGAAGAATACAGAAAAACCAAAAATTTTTATAAATAATTTGAGATATAGGAATTTACAGTGCTAAGTCTTTTCCACTTCTGAAATAGTTAAGGGTATTACAGAAAGGCATGGATTATTCTTACAAAACCCATCTAATTGACAAATTAATAATCAAGGTGATATTAAATGAGAGAAATTTTCATTCTTCTCTGTTTATATTACCCATTATTCTTACTTTGAAGGGATGCTTACACTTAACTTCCATTAAGTGAGATTTTTTTTTATCTGGAGAAGAAAGAAATAAAAGGAAATTTTTAAATAAGTGTTTTCATAATAAGGACCTCTAGAGTTAGTATTTTGTATCTGTACTTAAACAGATAGGTAGATTTGCCTGAAGACAGCAAAGAAATGTCTTATGATTTAAAAATTGGGTAATTTCTTTCGGTGTGAAAAACAGAGGTAGGATCTAATTTGTGACACTCATGTTATACAATGTTCTTCTAAAATCAGGTTCCAATTGGATTGTTGAATATAATCCATGAGAAATAATGTGTAAAAAGCAAGGTATTCAAATTTTACTTGAAAGGAAAAAGAAAAAAAGCATAATATACACGTACACACGCACATGCACATACACACATTATAGCATTTAATATATACACATATACATACATGTTTTTATATATGTGTATATATCTATATATACCTACACACACCCTTTATGCAACTAGTATAAGATTTCCTAATGTAAGCATCAGGGAGGTCCTTCTTGTTTTGTCTCTGTCAGACTGGTATCTCTACTGTACTATATGTAATCAAGTTTCAGATATTTCCATAATACCCTTCCTGTAAAAAAATCAAAGAAGATTTATCTATATCAGATACTGTGTGTTTGGACAGTTATAGTCTACTAGAATATTCCAATGCTGTGAGAAGCAAGAAGTGTAGTGTGGGATTAGAATGAGTAAAAACTTTGTGTTAATAACGTTCTTCCTTCTTTTAAGACAACTTTAATCTAGTTGCTTTACTCAGTGCTACTTCCACACATGAACTGGATAAATAATAATCTCATCAAGGCAAATTCTTTATTTTTTGTGTATTGTATCCAAGAGGAAAAAAAATCTTAATCACTTGAAAGCCTCATCTTCTCCTCCTCCTTACCCCTGCCCCCCAAATCAAAACAAAGTGAATCAAAACAAAGCAGCCCCCAAAAACAAACAGACAAACAATATAATTATGTTGCAATAGTGTTTTAACTAGGTTTGCTGGGAGTAGGGGGAGGGAGGAATGAATGTTAGTTTTGAATGGAAGTTTGGCATTTGGAAGACTTGTTTGCACTGAACAGTATCCTTAAAAGAGGGACCAGTATAGGTTGAGTCCCCAAATAAATTATTACTATTCCTTTTCAGACTAAAAATAAAACATTTTAAATATATTGATTATACCTTCATCAAAACATAAGTATTCTATCTAGCCTATAGGTTCCAAGAATCTCTATTTGGGCTTAATTTACCATAATTTCAAACAAAACAATGAAATATGAAATTTTGCACAATAGGTTGTTCATAGTGACCACATGAAGTTTAAAAAAAATCACAGACTGTTAGCCATATATTTCAACTTTTTCTCACAATTGGAAACTGATGAGAATTAAAAATAGCATGAGTTTCATGTTAGGAGTATTTATTTTTTCATTTCTTGTTAGAATTAGATGCATTTCTTTGTGCTACTTTTTTTAAAGAATATTGACTTTTGGAGGGCATTCCATGAATGAAAATGTATTCAGGTAAAAATAAACATGTGTGCTCAATGAATATCTCGATCATATCATACCACTGACTTTAAGCCAAACTCTATGCTGATTTCAGGCTAGGGTGTGGCTTCAAAATCTTTGGTGTGATATAGGACTCACATTAATCTGAACAGGCTTTCAGTCATATCCATTGTTTCCTGACTTTAAATGCTTTTCTTCATCTGTATTTCTGACTTGGAGTAAAGATTCAGAATTGCATTTCAAGTCTATGAATTTTTGTGGCATTTTGACTCTTATTCCAGCCCCATCTCCATTAATTTAAGGTTTCTTTGCTGTTGCTGAGTGACAAAAAGTTGAAAAGTTATGGCTAGTTGTATTTCTATTTTAATAACCATACCTATATAATTGTAATTTTCATACATTAAAAAAATATTTATGCTTTCTTTTATATTTTAGTCAAGTACTTTCTTAAACAAAACAATAGCACCACTTTGGCATTGTTGACCAAATCAGTAACAGGTAAAGCAAATATGCATACACTTTTCTGAACTTGTCTTATCGTGCACTTGCTTGTTAAAATGGAAAGCCAAGGAGACACAGTGCTTGGCCTAAAGTCTTCATTAATCAACTTTAACCATTGATACTAAGTCAACAACCAGTGCATGGAGCAACTGAACTTAGCTACTGGTTGTGTATGAAGTTCAATTCTGTAAAGAATGCCTACCACTAAATTATTTCTTAATCTTAAAAAAGGAATTGACACTATAATCTGTCTTGGTCAAAAGGCACATACTTTAATGTATCTACTGGGATTGTATGCAGTATCCTATTATTTGATTTTCTTTTCTCTCTTGACTGAATGATACAAGTGAGCTCTGTACAAGTGTTTCACACAAATGTAAGTGTAGATTTGTAAGTACGTTTAGAGCAGAATATAGAATTTATTCATTTTCTATTTAAACTCATAATGATTACTTGTGGTTACTATGGAGATGAGGCTCAAATTTTGCTACCTTGATGAAAGAGATACATTAACTTCAGTGGATGTAGTTCTGTGCTCTTTTTTGAACCAACTGAAAATAACGAGGCTTAATTCACATATCTACTTCTGCACTTCAGTGACATTCTGTGTAGTAATTGGAGTTTTATGTCTATTCTAGAATGCAAAAATCTGTGACTTGTATCATGTGATTTACATGATATAGAAGGGTGAGGAGTGGGATTTTCTTTACCACTTAAATGATTTAAGACAATCAATGGCATTCAGTGGGAGTCCTGTTCCTAAGTATCTGGAGTGCTTTTGAAAATCCAGCCGAACCCTACAGTTTCTCTAATTAGTTTTTCAAGTCTGACAACTTTGTACTTTTGGGAGGGTGATGTTTTGGCTTATGTTTCAACTTCTTTAAGTAGCGGATTTATTGAGATTATTAAGCTAATGCAGCCCTTTATCTTTCACACTGACTGGTGTATCATGTGCTCCTTGCCATATGACTGGAGATTTCTTATACAAGTATGTATTTTCCATCCATGCATTTCTCATCTCTACAGTGGTGGAGCTGCTCTCAATTTTCTGATACTATTTATTCTCTAGTAAAGAAAAGTGTTGCCTTTGAAGTTTGTGGCTATTCATTATTTATTGTAGTTTCTGTCAAGAATTGTTCTGATTTGTTTAGACAGTTGTCAAATTCCGATGTTAGATATTGCTGTCCACGAGTGACATTTTCTAATTATGATTTCTCAACAGGTGAAATATGGTAGCACGAATGTGAGTGCATGAATCCCAAGATAAGACCAAAATTTGAATTAATTTACAGGAATTAAATAGCACAATGATGTATGGTTATTCAGTTATGTTAACAGTGCATCAGTAAAATGTGATCTACAAAGAAACTTGCCACCTCAGAGATCTGCAAATTGCTTTTTGCACTCACACCTTTCCTCCCTCCTCCCCTTAGAACTTCAGAGGAGTTAGGGGACAGGAAGAGTCATGGGAATGAAATAGAAACCTGTCTGACATCAAAATAATGGCTTATTCTTAGAATGCATTTCAGAGTTCTTTGCAGCCATTGAAGTAAAAATACTTCCCTCTCCATCCCCTCCACCAAAAAAAGGCCTGTAAGAGCTGTGATAGGTATGAGATTTTCTACGTCTGTTTATTGAATTAGTGGTAAATAATTTAGTTTAGTTTCCCCATCTGTTTCTCTGCACTTTCTCCTTTTTCAACATAACTATCTCAGTCAGTAACAGCTGTGATATATTCTTTTTATTCATTTACTGTTCTGCTTTTACATTGTGATGGCGGCCTATTGTGCATATTAACATGCATCTCAGAAAGTGGACGTTTTAAGAATTGCCTACTAATACATTGCAATTTTCTTGGAAAAATTACAAAACACAAGTTTTCTATGGGAATAAAGGACTATAATAATTTGTTAGACTTTTAAGACCTATCTTTCCCATCTGTTTCACAAGAAACTGTTGAGGAGCTGTACAATATGCAGTCTGCAGAGACTTTTCTGTGTTTTAATCAATAAGTCAGCCATTTACTTCCATGGATGTAGTAGGAAGTAAGGCAGATTTGAGCTTTTAAAGAGATACTTCCTTTACAGCTCTAATTTACCATCTCCCTTCATTCAGTATACTCCCTGCCCTCTTTTAGATTGACCAGGGAATATTTCATCCCTTGCCTGTGCTTTCCGTGTGCAGTGTGTTGGGGGGAAGAAGTTGAGGGGAGCCACATTGCAGTTCTGGACAGGGTGGAATGGTCCCCTGCCTTCTCTTCCCTTCTCTCACAGAGAAGTCTATTGCTTACCTAGGGACACTGCTGACTTCCTATCCCCCTTTATTGGGTGGCCCATCTAGCACTGGGTAGATTTGCAAAAATGGAGTATAGGACACAGTGTTATTCAAGGCAGAATCAGTGCGGTGCCTATGAAGGTTACATGGCAGAGTTTATCCGGAAATATGTGTCTCCCACAAGAGTGCATGAAAAGCTATTGTGAGTAGCAGCCTGAAGGACACTGTAGTTCATCTCTTCTTGAGGACTCTTTCTAAATTCTTATTTGGTGATTAAGTTAGACTATCTGATTTACAGAGAGTTGCAGCAGCCTAATTAACAGTCAATTTAGCCATGTCTGACTGTGGGAAGAATTAGAATGGCAGGGAACTCGAGTAACCCTCTGTTACATTTTGATAGAATGCTGATTTTTCAGAAAGATTTAGGCCCTGACGGGCTACCCTTTGAAGTAATTTGAGGGCTGTTTTTTACATTGTCTTCTCTGGGCATAGGCATCTATGAATTTGCGTTCCTCATTAATGTAAGTGAAAACACCACCATTCAAACATCTAAAAGGAATCAAGTATCTGAGTTCTCTTTTTAAGATGGGAAAGGTATTTCCATGTTGGGATCTGAAGCCATTTTACTTCATTTAAACTGGATATTTTTTTAACCTATTTTGTTATTTAATCTTTGGCTTGATCTTTTCATATTTGCTTTTACCTATTACCATTTTGGCCAGACTCTTTCATGTAACAAACTATAAAATAGCACCGTTGTACTATAAAACAGAGATTTTTACATACTGTTTGATATATGTGTATTATTGATATGCTAAATTTTACATACTGCATTATATGGAGGAAGAAAGAGGTTACCTATACTGTTGCAAAATAATTACCTGGAAGAATCATTAATGGTTTGAGAGCCTATGTATGCTTTAACTGCTTTTAAAAATCTTTTGTCTCACAAATTGCAATAAACTGCATCTTTGCAAGAGAAGGAAAAATAAAACTGTCTTAAAACAAATGCATCTATAACCCATATTCTGTCAAAATGCCACAGATGGAATTAATGGATGTTTTAAACTGTATAAGTTACCTTACTGCTGCTGTTACTGGGAATGTCAAACTGTGCAAATATGAAGGGGTAGACAAACAATATTATCAGACACTGTAAAACAAACAGCCTGTTGCTTGTATAGAAGTGCAAATAAAAAAAACACCACTTAGACAAGGCTGATGAATGACTCCATCAGCCAGTGTTCATAGGTTAATTTAGTGCAATTGGATCCATCAAAGGCCCATAAATTTGTAGGCTTTTGAGGGGCACAGGACTTTAAGAGATCTTGTGCAGAACATTTAGAACAAGTTAACAAACAGTAATATATCAACCACAGAATTTTTAGCTCTGGGCTGGTTAAAATGTTCTGTTCTCTAAAGACTTGATATTGGAATGTTTAGTTGCATTGTTCACTGGGAGAATGCCCATTGGTTGACATTGTATCAAGCTTATTAAACCATAGGGTTTTTTTTAAGTCTTCCAATGTTTAACAAATAATTTATTTACAGCAAAGTATCCTGCAGATGGCACATTCATTCTTCATTCTTGTGGATGGCATGTTCTTACATTCTGTAGTTTCTGTTTCCTGTGTTCCCTCTACTTGTATTCTTCAAATGCACTTCCTGAAGGTGTAGAAAAAAATAGTTATTCCAGATAGGTTTTAATACACTGTATGACCACAAGACTGATATTAGTGGGAAAACAGTTATTCTGAATGCTGGAATTGTTAGAGCCCTTCTGCCAGTTCACAGAGAACTTAACTATACAAAACTTCGGTACACTAAATTCCCCATTCTCCTAGGCATAAAAACTTTGATTGCTGTCATTGTTGATCCTGGCAGAGGAAACATCTGCATACTGGAACCTGGATTGACTTAGACACACAGTAGATACCAAAGATTTTCTTTCTTTCAGAACAAGGACATTTGCAAAAGCAGAATGTATTTGGACCAGGGAACTTCAGAGTTGTAACTGCAGGATTCATGGAGCCTCCTGGGCTTTGGTACCCAGTGGTCAGAGGTTTTCAAAATTGCTGAGTGGGACTCTGTTACCTACATTTTGCATGAATGGCATATTTGATGTGTAAGGTTTTTGTTGGATAAGGCCTTTAGGAGGATAAAAAGTGTGGGTTCATTGCAGGAGCTGCAGCCAAATAATTTGTATTTTCAGAAAGAGACAGGGTGATGTGCCAGGCAAATCAAGAGAGCTTTGGAATGAATCATGCCCTCAGTTCACTGTCTTCCCATGCACCGGCCAGCTTCCAACAGCGGTAATGGGTTTGCCATACATCTTTCAGTTTGATTTCCTTATTTGCCATGCTGGTGAATAGTAGCTGGGCCCAAATCTCTGCACATTCTGTACCAGACTAGAGGCAAAATTGTTAAGTGACTCTCCATATTTATAATACTCATCAGAAGTAAAATACCATGAGATTCTGAAATCAGGCCTGTTGTCTTAAGGAAAGCCAAGAATAAAAAACTCTCTAAGAAAGGTGAGGCATGTGTATGCAGCTCTACCACTGCATTATCTGCTATTCAAGCCCTAAAAAAAAATGGAAATGTGTTCTCTAAAATTTAAATGAAATTTTTGCCTGCTTTTCTGATGGACAGAAATAAAATGTAAGATTATTTCCTGCATTACTGTAGTATTTGTGGGGTTTATAAAAATTATTTAATGAATAAAATAGTATTCTATGTATAAGTTCTTCATTTACCTCTGGTATCTATTAAACATAAAATAAATCAGAAACTGGTGAAGAATCAAAAAGCTCATATAGAGCTTATTAAGTTTCATTGGTTTTGGATTATATTCTGATGGATAGGAGTTGAATTATTATTTTCATAATATAAAAAACCCCAAGCACTACCAGTAATGGTTAAATTAATTATACCACTAACGAATAAGAACTCTGAGCCAAACTAAGATTTATCATAACTGACAAGCCAAATTTCTTAATAGCAAAGTATTAATAATGAAGAAATGTCTTTGTTAGGAATGTGACATTCTAGATGTTTTTAGTCTGAAATGCAATATTAAATGAGGAAGAGGAGATTAATCATCTAGTTACTATTTTTGTGACCAGTTCAGTAGGATACTGGCTTGTCTTCTTTGCTAATACTGCTATAGAATGGCTTCTTTAGCATGGATTGAATAAAGAAACATTAACTGAATTCTACTAATCTGTAAATTAAAATAGTATTTGCTGTTTCATTGCCTGTTTCTCTTCCAGCTTTTCCAAAACTACCCTTTCCGTCTTTAATTTTCTCTATGTTGTACCTTAGTTTTCATCCTGAACTACTCATTCTGGATGAACTCTTCATTTTTCACTGATGTTCATTAAAATCATCACTGCAGCACTTCACAGAAGTCTGCTGCTGTTAAGGATTCTGCCTTATGCTACAAATGCTTATACTCATAACAGTGAACTAAGAAAACAGGAATTCCTTGACTCATCTGCCCTGTTTCTTTCTTCATGGCAGTAAAGCAAAATATCCACATCAGTGCTGCCCCTGGGTTCTCCTCTTTGAAGAGAGTTTACTAGCATACAGGAAAAATTATATGCTACCTTTTATTTTCAGAAAGTCATACATTCTTAAAGGCTGCACACTCATGATCTATAAAATTGACAGTGAGAGCCTTATGATGAAACAACAGCCATTTTGCATTGCAGTGGCTTTCAAAGTATATTTAGTTTGAAAATTAATGTGTTTCCAAAATGAAAATATGTAATGTTGAGACTGTTAAAAAAAAAAAGAAGTGTGGATGCTTGAATCATGTTCTCAGACCTGCATTTGTACTGGTATAGAAAAGCTTGCCTTATTTTTCAAGTCTTTGAAAAAAACGTAACTAGAAATAAAATTGTTTTCTGTGATGCTTGTTTAATTATCAGATCCTCTGAGCTGACATTCAGACCCAGACAAAGACAATAAGCATTTTGAGATTATAGATGCAAAATGTCAACTTTGCAAAAGTCAGTTCAAGAACGGAGAAGAGCAAACCCCTAACCTATGGCTTTAAGCATGGATCTTTGGAGACAGGGCAGCATTAACATGAGGATAAGAACTACCTCAGTGGTAGTAAAGGTCATACAACTAAGATGGAAGGGTATTGGAAAAGATGCAGCAGCATTCTTAACCTATTAGGATGGATGTTCAAACCTCATATTGGCATTAAAAGATCTCTTGCTTTATTGCTAATAAATGGAAAGTCTAATGTTTGTAGTAACAGGCATGATATCTTAGCTACGAACCCTCCAGGGTCTCTTTGAAAGCTCTTTAGTTCTATGGGCAGTGTGATCAGTGACATAATAACAAAACTGGAAAGTAAGCAATGAGAGAAAATTATTTTCTGAAGTGAAGAGGCCAACTTCTTCTATCTCTTGTACCTAAAGGTTCCCTCATTGGCTTGGTAATGTGGCATTGCAGTAATAGAAATTAAGATTAGTGCCATTGCGCATATTTTGGTCTGTAAATGTATCTGTGAGTTGATACTGAGCCAATTACAAAAGAATCTCTCAATCTTAGAAAGATTAATGAGAAATAATACAATACTTTTTCTGTTTTCTTAATGACATTTTCTTGAACTGAAATATTAACATATTTTCTCTCTCTCTCTCTTAGGCTTACTTAGTATTTATTTAAATTTTGAAGATTAGATAAAAGCTGAAAAGGATTTTTGAGAGAATCCACTTCCTATTGCTATTTTGTTGGTAGATATATTTATGTGCATTTTCCACAAGTGAGGCCTAAAGAAGAACAAGGACTACAAATCTGAGGAAGAGCAAACTTATATCAAAATATACACCTCTCTGGTAATTTTGCTCAGGGTGTAAGGGGATGGTATAACACCATGCTTATTGCTTTCCCTCTTCTTTATCAATTGTACTTTAAAATCAGCCTTACAAGTGTTCACATTCCCATAATAATTTTCAAGTTACCTTGTAGCCTAATATATAGAGACCTAATTAATGTTAATAATATAAATACTAATAATAGAAATCTATATATATTGGAGTAAATTTAATAAACTGAAGAAAGAAAACCAGTCTTTATCACCTTTGTTGTTAGTGTTGCAACGGTATATTAAAATATTCTATTCCTCTACCTAAATAGTCCAGAACTGTTGTTCTGATTATTTTTTAATTTCATCAATCATCTGATCACTAAACAGAAAATCAAATTTAGTCACCTAGCTTTCCTTAGGAAGTCTATTAGAGAAAACCAATTGGATTACCTTTGTCTGCTCCAGTTTAAGGTAATTTTGTCATGGGCTGAGTGCAAAAGAGGTAATGAAAGCTGGGCATCTAAATTAGGATAGAGTTAAGCTTGGGTATGTGTTCCATTGTATACACCAGCTAAGGCAATAACAAAGTGCTTCTAATTACCTTCTTTCTTAGTTTGGTTTTTTTTGTGTTGTTTGAACCTGTAAAGTATACTGTGTATATAATACCTCTGAGCATATCATAACAATGTGTTTATTTTTAACTTTTCAATATATTTTTATATTTATTTTTGAATAAAGATCTTAGAGTGGGAAACATAATGATCCCATAGAGAAAGAAACACAAACAAACAAAACTCTATACATACAGTCTCTGTAATTGGATTAAAGCTAGTTCTTAATGTTGCTCTTATAGTGGCATATAGACATTTTGGGGTTCCCAGCCTACATTAATCTTTCAGTTCCTGGCTATTATAATTCAGATTTCTGCATGCAGTGTAGCAACATTTGTCTGTAATGTAATGACTACAGAGCAGCATTAACATAACCTGTAAACAGAAGAATAGCCCTGCTCTGTTGAAGTGAGGAATTATTCTACTTCTACAGGTTATTCTACCAAATTGTGCATAGGAAGAATGATCTGCTCAAGGAACTGGGAAAGTAGACCACTTATGGAAAAACTTAAATCATAACTATTAAAAAGGTTATGAGGAGATGCAAAATAAAAACTACAGTACAAGTATGAAAGGCATCAGAGAATGATTGCGTATGAAATATGAGAGTAACTGTACAACATCTGATATATTCCACTTAATCCTGCCTTATATCTTGTCCCTAAATAAGGAAATATTAGAGGCCGTATATATTATCTTACATATATATGTATTTTCACTCTATATGAATAAGATATGTATCTCATATAACATAATATTAAGAGAGAAAGCTATTTTAAAGCAGAAAAATATTGCTCAACTGAAAAATAATGTCTTTAGTATAATCAATTTTTAGTATAATCAGTTTTTAAATTAAAATCAGTGACATAACATCACTATGAATTAGCAAATATTATTCAATAATTTCAAAATAAAATTCATACTGGGGGAGCCTATCCAAAGAAGAAAGTATGAACATAGCATTGTCTTTCTTACTGAAGGCATGTGCAGCTGACTGCAAAAAGAATAAAGAAAAAAAAAAATAATTACATGAGAATATGTACCAGAGCTTTTTCACATAAAGCTTTTCTTGTTTCCCTTCCCTTTCCTGTATTTTCCTTTTATCTATCATAAATCTGAGTAATAATTTCTCCTACACGTCTTCTTTATTTCTGTTTCCTCAATCTGATTTTCTCTGTCCACAGATATTAATGAAAAATTGTTTTTCCCATCAGATTTCTATTATTTTACCACCAAGTTCCCATTAAGAAGGATTGATGATTTTTCTGCTTCTATTCACCTCTCTTCTCCTTTTCCCATACATTTTCATTAAAGATGTTGTTTTGTTTAATGTTAGTTTTTCTCCAATTTTGTTTTCTCTTCCCTTTTCTCAAAATGCTGTCTTTTCTCTGTGATGCACTATGGTTCATTGAGTTCTTCAATATTCCTTGTTTCCTCAGCCTCTTTGATCTAATTCCCTCACTTTTCTCTTCCTCTGCTTCTGATTGTCCTTTTACTGCCTTTTTCACCTCTTGATTTTTGTTCTCCTTTTGATATCCTGGATGACTTCTTCTGCTGCTAGGTTCTCTCAACCACTCCATACTCCCTCCAATTTTTTTCTTCTTCCAGTGTCCCCTCTTGCACTCCACATCACCTGCTGCCACAGAAAGATGCAAGGCCTTTCTTCTGTTCCTTCCTGTTGTGAGAAAAGTGTTTTCCTGCTTCTCTTTTGATCTGGGAAGAGGATAGCTACCCAAAGGATGGTGTCATTCCTTAGCCCTCCAAGGAAAGTTGTGTGGAGATCCATCAGAAAACTGGCAGGTATCTTGTCTCCTTTCACTCCAAGTTACAGAATATTTTACCTGTCACCTTAGCACCATGTATGGGAAGGAGCACCCAGACTGCTGACCAAGTCTGTTTTCTTCTTTTTCTGCAAGCCTTAATTATATGTGTGCCCAGACAGGAATAAACCACAGGTTTTTCTTGTCTGTAGTTGGGCTTTACCTGAGGAAGACTTCACTGGTTGTCATGTGTGCCTTTTGAGATGTTCATGGCTAAGGTGATACTTCCCAGGAAGAATCATACAGCCATTATTTTAAAGGTTGAAAACTCTTGAGGAAGAGGTGAAAGATTTCCATTCTATGGATAGACTTATGGAAAAGAACTGGATGTTGGAATGATTACAATTGTTCTTTTCATAAAGACAGTATTAAGGAAATTAGTATATAGTGCTGGTTTCCTGACTTTCTATGAAATCTTAGAATTTCATGCAGTTCCATTTCTTAGAAGAAAAAATTATCAGACATCTGCAGGAGTGGGGTCAATATATGTGTAGGACAGCCAGGGTCAACAGCAATAAAATATATCGCTAGAGGCTTACAGCAGATGACAGATAACATGTAAAACACATGTTCAGAACTCAGACAGGAGAGACAGTTGGACATGAGCTTAATGGTAGCCTGGCGTAGGATGGGTTTCCTGAACTATAGTCTCTGTTGAGGAGAGATGAAATTTAACTACATGTGTGTACAGTATATCTAGTATGATGGGAACAAAAATCTGGATACTCTGAACTCCACAACTATACAAATAATACTAATGAATATTTGAAGTGGTGGGAAAATACACATATTAAACATAAAGTAATTAAAATGAAGTATGTAATGATTGTAGTGACTACCCAGTTAATTTAGTTCTGATAAATGAATAATAAAAAAAGGGCCAATATAATGAGTAAAGAAAAACAGATAATTTGTTCATTTATATGTAAAATGAATAACACTGTTTTCTTTCATGATCACTCATCCTGATAAGGAAGGATGAGTGAGGAGGTTCTGGATAGATCAATTGTTAAACACTCAGTGTTTGGTTTCTCTTCTGAAAGAATTCTTAGTTGCTGTTTGTGATTGGATCATGTGTGTACTCCTCATTTACTACCCAGGAGCAGGATAAAGCCTCGCAACTACTAGCTTAGCAATTCTGTAGACACTAGTTTCCAAAACTCCACTAAGTCTCTAATATCTCTAATAGGCAGAATGCGCCAGTTGTTTGCTATGTTATCAGCCTTGATAGAATTTTGCTTCCCTAAAATGCATGTAGGGGGGTTGTTTGTGTTTCATAGGTTTGGGGTTGCTGGTTTTGGGGTTTTATAGTGTGATGTTTTTTGAGGTTTTTTTGTTGTGTTGTTTGGTTTTTTTCCCCCCCAGCCTGGCCTACCTTTTGTGCTTTTGGCATATCAGTGTGGCGCTGAGCACGTACAGAGCGTGCAGATTTAGGTGGCTTTATTGGAGCACAATACATCTCCAGCCTCCTCAGGTCACAACTCTGGAAGCAGCATTCATCCACTATTCCCTTGTGGTGTAAGCGTCTACTGCTGGATCCATACCCTGTAGGCTTACCTATTCAAAACACAAATGGAAAGTTTATATGTTAGCAAGAAAATGCAAAGATCTCAGCAGCAATCATATTAAGTTGCATTATTTCAGTTGAATCACCAATGACAGTTGTAGAGGCTACCTGTGTGTATCTATTCTAAGACCTTGTTCTCAGATACAGCTTTGAACAATATTCCTGGAAATGACCAGCTTTGATCCTTGTCTATGGGTGGCTGCTATTTAAGCATTTCAGCAAAATTATATCTACTTAGAAAAGTATTATTAAAAGATTTTCTTGAACTGTCTTGGCATTGAAAATGGAGAGGGAGGAAGTTGAAATTTGGCATTTAGAAGCCTTGTGTAGGAAACTTGCCCTTTAGCTTTTGGATGAAAACTGATGAGCTGACTGAGGTAGCTAGCGGTTAAAGATCATAGGTCATGCCTGTGTGGTAGAGCAAGTATTTTCTAATGAAAAAGGCTACACTGAGCCACTGTGTGAAGTCAGAGTGTGTTCCAAAGGGGAAATAAATACCGTATACCACTGCACAGGTTGAGATCTGCAAGCGCAAAAACTAGTGGGAAGTAGGAAATCAGGTAACAGTAACCAATGAAATGCAACAAAATAGGAAGATGATTGATGGAACAAATAAAAGCAGAAGATTTTGTAGTCTATATCTTTGCACAAGCTAGGAAATGGGACTCACAAAACATTGAATTTCCTGTGTTTTTTGTTTGCACTGAGCATCTGTAGGAACTACTTGATTGGCAAATGTTTTGCATCTTTCACTCATTTCAAGTTAAGGGTGACATTTTCGTTCATAGAAATCTTACACTCTTATCTTTGTTTTGTTTTCTTTTGTTTTGTTTTCAGTGATTTATGATTTATTTAGTAACTGTTGCTTTCTTGGCTATAGTATGCCAAGATTACCATTATTTTCTGGGCTTATTTGTATGCAACCCAGTTGGATGTGCAGTTACCCAGTTATGACTTACTAGAAATGAAGGAACAGTAAATTCACAAAAATAAGTAGTTCCCTACTTACTATATCTATTTTAAAATTCTAGTAGAAATTGGTTTCAGGCAATAAAATACTGAAAAGATAAAATGTTTTGTTTTAACAGTTTCAGCATTAAATGTTTCCATTTACAGAATAATCCACATTGGTGAAGAACCCAAAAATATTGTAAAAAGGGAATAAAATTGCAACAAGAGCCAAAAAATGAAGTAACTCAATTCAGTCAGCTCTACCAATTTTTTTTTCTTGCCTTTTTTTTCCCCCTTCAGTTTTATCACTGGGACCAAAAATCTGTTATTCACAGAGTTTGGCAGGAGTTTAGGTTTTAAGAAATTACTCAAGCTAGATAAAAGATGGGGGTCTCAAAAAAGATGAAAATTCATTTTCTCTTTGGGAAATTATTGCCTCCAATGCTTATACAGAAAATTCTAGGTTAATATCCATATACTTGTCCTGCAGTTGCCAATTTGAAGACAACACTGCATTTTGCAATTCTCTGTGATTAAAACATATGTCCACTGATGAAGAACCCTTGAGGCCTTCGTACATCCGTAAATGAAAAGACCACTAGTAGTAAAGTATGTCTAACATTTTAGCCAGCAATACAGTCAGCTAAGAACTAACTATCCCTATGAGCTTTGTAAACCCAGACAATAGGTTTTTAAATATCTTTTTTTTTTTCCAGGGACTATAAATTAAACAAAAGGAAAAACATGCTTACTCAGTATATTGCAATAAGCTGAGGGCCTCTAGACTGTACATTGCCTGTTAAATTATTTGTTTCATAAGACTAAACGGAACAGGAAGCCAGGAGTAGATTAGAGTAATATTTTCATTTGTCTCTTTGTGTGTTGCTTTCTGTGTATCACTGAAAAGCATTATAAATATTAAGACACAGAGTTTTGGGGTTTTTTCCCAAACTATTTTCACTCACTGAGTTATAAAGTACAAGTTTTTCCCCAGAGACTTTTCTGAAGTCTGTTAATCAGATTGTCTTAGCCTAATACTTCCAAAACTTAGCAATGTGGAGTGTCATTGTCGTGCAGGATACCCAGAGCTGTTCCACATTTTGTCTTGTTCACATTTAAAACATGGAAGGGCAAATTCTGTTTCTGGATATGCAGGTGTAACTTTTCCTAATAGAGGCAGCTGAACAGTAGGTACAAATAGCTCCTTAGTTAAGATTACTTTTCCTTTCTCAGTCTGCCAATTTTTTCTTAAGCAAACACTTTGAAAGCTTTTGTTCAGGAATTTTCTTTTAATTGGTATTTCATACCAGCTAATAGGCACAGAGGTTTGGTTGATTCCCTGGCTACTGCTAATAGTAAAAATAAAGTTGAATAGTTCATTGATTAGATTCTTCTGGCTTATCATGACCTTTCTACCTAGAAAATAAGTTATCTATTACCAAAAATTCCAGCAATTCAATAGACAATTTCAGGATTAGTAATATTTCTTCTCTGCTAGAAGGCAGAGAAGCCCTCCA
>NW_010178194.1:0-11695 GCF_000695765.1 Mesitornis unicolor | reverse complement strand
TCTATTCTATTCTATTCTATTCTATTCATTTAATCCTGACTTGGCATGATATGGAAAATAGGTATCTTACGAAATGTTTTACATTTTGTGTTGATGATGCCAGACATTAAAAATCCAGGCTTATCTCTCTAATCAGAAATATCAGGAGAGATAAAAGAAGCCGTTTCTATTACTCTGCAACAAATTTTCTTATCCTGTATCCTTTAAACACTCAATTACATTTTCACTTATAGCTTCCTTGCCAAAGACTGTTTCGCTGCTGGATTTTGCTTGATTTGTTTTACAGGTCAATGCCATCCAACAGGATTTAGTAAAAGCAAAAAGTAAGGTTTATTTTGGTTGTTGGCAACATCTCATGGTGTCATACCAAGCTCTTTTGACAGTCAACAAATGTAAGTAGCTCCATGGAGGAGATCTGAAGGATGCATTGGAAATTTCTCCCAAGACACAGACTGGGATTCACCTGGTGCATTTTTAGATTAGGATCCCAGATATTTTACCTTTACATATATGAATTAGGCCACAATAATTCAACCCATAGTTTTGACATCAGAATAATCAATTTATATTTTCATGGTACATTGATATTGCAGGTGTTAAATAAAACAACATCTCACTCGACAGAATACAAGCATAGGACAGAGAGGTGGTACCTAACTCAATGAAATTATAATCTGTGCTGGAACAAGATATCTGAAAAGAAAAAGACATGTGTCAGGACAAGGAACACATGATACCAGGTTGTTAAGATGACAAGACAGTGATCCATATACAGAAGCAGTTCAATAAGTATCTTTTTTCCTTCACTTTTTGTAGTCATCCCAGAAAACCAGTCTTTTGAGGAGGATTCTGAAGGAAGACTATGGGAGGAGCAGCCACACTATCCTGAATAGTAGCCAGAAAAAACATTTCTGCTAAAGTCGTTTTTCAACAGCAAACTGAGCTTTCACCTAAATTACATTTTCCACAAAAAAGTGTCTGTTTTCTGTGGAATATTTTGACATTTCATTGAAAGCTTCAATACACAAAAAGTGAAATGCTTCCAGCTGAGAAGTTTTATTCTACACTGCCGCCAGAATCCCTTATGGGACTTATTTGGCATTTACTTCCTGGTCTCATTTTCATTTGTGGGCCAGACTCCCAAGGAAGACTACATCTCCCATGATGCAGATGGTCATTTACTCCCACAGAACTAAAGACAAATCTGGATCGTTTGTAACCTGTGAGAGCTTATCTAGTGCTGGATGACAACATAGATTCTCTTTACCTGTACTGACTTTTTCTTTTCTTTTCTTTTCTTTTCTTTTCTTTTCTTTTCTTTTCTTTTCTTTTCTTTTCTTTTCTTTTCTTTTCTTTTCTTTTCTTTTCTTTTCTTTTCTTTCCCTCTCCCTCTCCCTCTCCCTCTCCCTCTCCTCTTCTTTCTTGTATTATTTCTTGCTAATAGTTTCCAAAAGAAATTATTTCAGGCTGAGCCAATAATCATCATTTCAAAACAACATTATTTTCAGACCCTAACTGTAAGCCAAGTGAGTGGCAGTGAGTTAATGCCTCCTGGGACATAGCAAGGACCAGCAGCAGACTTCTTCCCTTGCTCTGATCAGTTGTGTCACACACTGTAAGTTGCTTCCCTGTCATTGCCCTTCATTTTTCTCCTAAACTTACGTTTGTTTAGGTGATAAGGTCTGTAGGGTGGGGGGTTGTCTCTTACATGTGCTTCTACCACATCAGACATCTTGGTGGACCTACAGAAATTAACTAAAAGCTCTCCTTACTTGGTGAAAAGGACAGGTTTTTTTCATTATGAGAGGGTTTAAAAGAGGGAAGGATGGATTAGGACCCCAAAATTTGAGCAAAGGATTGCTGAGTCAAAACATCTGGGCCAAATCAGTGCTTTGACAAGGATGACAGCTACATCTCCAGACTGGCCCTGTTCCTGTCAACAATAAAAGTAAATGACCATCACCTCAATTATATTGACCTGCTCTGAACGTTTTTTGCCTCTTCACATCCACTGCTGTCTCAGATACCTTTTCTCTGTCCTGCACCTAAAAAGAGGTGACTATCAAATTTGTGGATGTAATGGGACTGCAAACATGGGGCAATATCAAGCACAAATACAGGCTGGGCAGAGAATGGATTGACAGCAGTCCTCAGGAAAAGGACTTGGGGATGCTGGTTGATGAGAAGCTCAACATGACCCATTAATCTGTATTTGCAGCCCAGAAAGCCAGCTACATCCTGGGCTGCATCAAAAGCAGCATGGCCAGCAGGGCAAGGGAGGGGATTCTCCCCCTCTATTCCACTGTAGTGAGACTCCACCTGGAGTACTGTGTCCAGTTTTGAAGCTCCCAACAGAAGGACATGGAGCTGTTGGAGTAAGACCAGAGGAGGCCACAAAGACAATCAGAGGGCTGGAGCACCTCCTTTATGAGGACCAGCTGAGAGAGTTGGAGTTGTTCAGCCTAGAGAAGAGTAAACTGCAGGGAGACCTTAGAGCAGCCTTCCAAGACCTGAAGGGGCTACAGGAAAGCTGGGGAGGGAATTTTTACAAGGACATGAAGTGATAGGATGAGGAAGAATGGCTTAAACTAAAAGAGGGGAGATTTACATTAGACATTAGGAAGAAACTCTTCACTATGAGAGTGATGAGGCCCTGGCACAGGTTGCCAAGGGAAACTGTGTGTGTACCCTCCCTGGCAGTGTTCAAGGCCAGGTTGGATGGGGCTTTGAGCAGCCCAGGCTGATGGAGGTGTCCCTGCTTACGGCAGACGAGTTGGACTGGATGAGTTTTAAGGTCCCTCCCAACCCAACCCATTCTGTGATTCTATGTATGTGTTTGCGTTCACACACAAGCAAAAGAGCAGCCGGAGAGCCAGCACCATGCATGCCTGCGCACATGGGGAGACTGAGGAGGGACATAGTTTTCTTGCCGTTGCTAAAAGAAGCCTAAAATAAATGCAGTGAACTCTGCGCTCCGGCATACAGCTGTGTAAACTCAAACTGCAGGCCTGCTCTCGTGTGGCCAGTTACTTATGGAAAAGGAGTGAGGTGTAGCTCGGCACCAAGGGACTTGCCCATCAAACTGTTTCACACTGTTGGTCAAACAGGGCTGTTTGAATGAAGGAGGGAAACAAAAAAATCTATTCCCTGATCCCAAGGTCTAATAAATTGAAGCCCTGCACCTCTCATGGCCTTGGAATGATTACATTAATTTTTTTAGCTACATAATCATCAATAAATCAAGCATAGCCCATTAAACAATAGATGCCTCTGAGGCCTCTCTTCAAATGTGCTTTTGATAAGAGTCAGAGAATTTTTTTCTGGGCTTGTAACGTTTTTCTTTCCTCTGTTTGTTTTTTCTAAGGGTCAAATAATGCTGTTAAAAGAGCAGTTAATATATAGATCTGTTTTTCCATATTCCCGTCATGGTGTTTGACTTTGGGAGATTTATGGAATATCTTTTCCCAGTTCAACAATAGTATGTTTTGTTGTACTGAAGAGGTATTTTAACTTGAGTAGAGATTCTTAATAACTTCACTGCTGTCTCCTTTCCAAAACAGGCCCCAGCCAAGGCAGAGAACAGTGCAAATATATGTATCTATATATATATAAAGAGAGAGATATATATTTATACATATAACACACTCATCTGGGTATCACTTGTTTATTTTCATATGATGAACTCTGAAAGGTTGGTATGTCCTGGCCAGAAGCCACTGTTCACCTTTTTCATGAAGCATAACACATCATTACACTGAAGTAGGAAAAGCTAAGTGGCCTGGGCCAGATCTTCGGATGGGGTAAATGCAGAGGAGCTGTGTTAACTTTAGTGGAGCTTTGCCAGACTATGAGAGATGCTGACCTGACTTGTTGCATTCAAATATACTTCAGATGTTATGTCTCTCCACTGAAGGTTCAGCTTTGGCCAAGAAAGGCTCACACAGGCTTGTCCATCCCCTAAAAGCAGCCCTAGATTCTCATCAGATTAAAACTGTGACCCTAGTTTGTGAAAGAGTTGTATGAGCTGCTCAGCATCATCATCTTCAGTATGATTCAGCCCCTCATGACCCATTTAGTACAGGGGGTTCACCAACCTGTCTCACACCGATTTAATGGAGTTCCCCTATCTGACTTCTTGTGACTTTAACTGTGGCAATGTGCTCTGTGTCTATGCAATTCTGGAGGTATTTATTCATGCTCAGTTACAAGAAATATCTCCTAGTTTTCATCCTAGAAAGCATGTTGCCATTTCCTGAAGTCTGGGCCTCATGTCCTAAGGGAGTTCCAATAGGATGGCAAATTTCTGGGGGAAGCTTTCTTCTGCATAAGAGTTAGTTGATCATAGTAAAGCAATATAAAATGTCCCTTTTCACACGTTTGTTCCAAGACTCTGTGGATGGTTTTCCTTTCCCTGGCCAGAGGCAGGATGAGATGCAGCCTGCACTGTAAAATGCAACCACAGAGCAGTGGTACATGTCCCAGATAGTGAGAAATCTCAATATCCTGTGCAGCAGAACAGGGCACTGTGCTAAGACACTCCTTCAGATCACAGTAGTTGTACGTCTGTCTTATGAAGAATAATTTTTTTATTATTATTATTTTCCCCATGAGGCAAATTAACTTGGACAAAGTATCATGTTCAGGCAACATCTTTCCCTCTAGGTCCAGATGTAGCTGTTTCAGTGTTGCTTCGCAGAGCTGTACACCATGTTCAATGCAGTATGCTGATAAACCTTTAGTCGAGGAATCAGTTCTCATTCCTTTTTACACATGGCTCACCCATCACAGAGCTGTCACACAAGAGAAAGAGGTCAGCTTTCCTATTTTAAAATGCTTTGTTTTGGATGATATTCATGAATGTTACTTGTCAAGGGCAGGCCCTGGCTTTTTCAGCCAAAAGCAGCAGCTGTGGTGCTATTTGACTGGAACACATTTTGCTTCTGCAGAGATCTCCCAGGTGGTTCAAGAGAAAATACATGTCATGTTATCACATCTTGTCCTTTTCTTGGGTTTTATTTGTTTTCCTCTCCGATTCTTCCTCCCACAGGGCTTTGCTTGCTCTTTGAACACCAGCGGATGATGCTGTACCCTCTTGTACTATGAGCAGTCCATCTTTCACCATGAGGTCAACGCTGGACTGATACTGCATCTGCAGATATGTTTGTGGCTTCATGTAAAGTACATGTTCCTGGTTTCTAGCACTAAATGTTAGGAATGAGTAACATATATCTTAACTGTCCCTCTCTTGAAAGATCAAAGGAAATTCAAGGGATCTCGTGATATGGAGTGAAAAAAGGCAGTCCCTGATGAAACATCTTCCACTATCTGTAACCAAGAGAAGCTTTATTGTTCCTGCTGCTGCTTCTTTCAGTGTAAGAAACCATCTTGGGCTTATAAACATATATGTTATTGAAGGGAAATGATTCTTGAATTTTATTCTTACGAAATTAGTAGGGAAAATTCTACTTCTGCAGATGACAACAGTGACAATGCCACTGACAGTTTAAGATTTCAGCTTACAACTGTTTCTCCTGCCGAAGGGACACGTCCCAGTGTGCAGCATAGAAGGCGTGCACTGAGATCACCCTTAAGGTATTCTCAGGCCTCTAAACCATAATATTCTTTCACAGACACTTTAATTTGTTCTCAGTGGAAAAACAAATGGAAGGAGCAGTAAGTAAGGTGGAACTGGAGAAAGGCCATCACCCGTCAGTAGAAACCTAGCTGCTGTCAGTGATCCAGAATTAAGACAGCACTGTTAGTTCAAATACAACTGAGCAAGTTTTAGAAATATGAGAGATTAGTTTGAGCAGGTACTCAAAACCCTAATCTCTTGTCACTCTTATGACTGAGCATGTAGGACTTTTTTCTAGACCTGGAAAATCTGCAACTGAGAGAGGTATTGTTTCAGTTTTTCAGGAAAAAGGGAAAGGGGATGGGAAGGGAAGGGAAAGGAAGAGGGAAGGGAAGGGAAAGGAAGAGGGAAAGGAAGAGGGAAGGGAAGGGAAGGGAAGGGAAGGGAAGGGAAGGGAAGGGAAGGAAAGGAAAGGAAAGGAAAGGAAAGGAAAGGAAAGGGAAGGGAAGGGAAGGGAAGGGAAGGGGGAAAAGAAGAAAAAGAGATTAAACTTTCTCCAGTTCAAATCTAAGTCCTGTTTGAGTTCAGATTTAGTTCAAAAGTGGATGGCTAGGTCTTGTTTTTCCTGAGACACTTTACTTATCCAAATACAAACTCCTCTGAATTTGTCGGTGGGGAGCCTGGGGAAGAAATGGTTCTGTTTAAGTTGAATCAGAGCACCAGCCTCACTGTCTGCCAGAAATGCTGACCTTTCTCACTCTGATGCAAAATGTCCTGAAACTGTCCATTTTCCACAAAAGCTCTGCTGGCACTTCTGCTTTTAACCTTCTTCGTGAAAAATCAGTTTACGCAAGTTCACAAGAGTTCCTTGCTTAACACTTGCTCTCTCATGCTCTTACCTAACCCCATAACTCAGTCCTCATGGACTGAAATAGTTACCTCAGTTGATGTTTGACTGAACTTAACAGTAGGAGTTATCCTGGTAGCAAGCAAAAAATAATATATACATATATATATAAAAGTTTAAGATCTGCATATCTTGTATGGAAACTGCTCCCCTTACAAGAGAGGTATAGATCTCCTGTACACTGCTGGACTGGAACTGGTGTAAGCCTGAGTGACCTGCTGGTTTCCTCTGGGAGTCTCCTGTATATTTATGTAGCATGTAGTCCCTCAGCTGGAAATAACTTTATGGAACATCTCACTTCATTATTTTGAGTTGAACCACAGCTTTGTGTCCTGATGCTGTGGTGTCAGGTGAAAGAAAAAAATAAAGAGAAAACATCTTGCTTAACGTGTCTTCCATACTTATTTCAGAATAAATGAGCTCTCTGTGGAGTGTATCACTTATAATTACACCCCAAAATACTCTTCTGGGTGTCATTGAGAGCCTGGACTAAATGCACTTGTAGGAGAGCATTTTATGAAGTCTTGGTTTTCCATTAATCTTCAGGAACATTTCTTAGGGGACTTGAAGGGGTTGGATGGCAAAGGGGAAAGTGGTTGAATGGCAAAGGAGAAAGAAAGTAGTGCAAAGAAAGAAGCAGTTGGTGAATGGATGTCTCAAGGGGATAAATAGTCAAGAAAATTTTAATTTTGAAACCCCAAACCAGAAGGGAAATCAATCTAGGCTAATGGATACCGCAGTAAGATGGGATTTCACTCGTGTGAGTCCCATTTCCTTGCTCTCCTGCTGCTTCACTGTGTGACCTTGGGTAACTATCTTGATTCCTAGCTTTTACTTTTCCACTGTATTTACACTGTACCTTAGCAGAGCTCAGATTGCTCCTCGTTGTGTCTCCATACAGCACCATGCGCTGAGGCAGCACAATCTTGGATGTACCTTGCAAGCACCATGGAAAGTTGCATCATTTCCATAATTTTCTACCAGTTGCATCCCCTCAGGATTTATGTTTTCAACCAGAGCTGAATATGCTCATCACAGCTTTTTCAGAAGTGCTGCTTTGATGTAGTTTCTACTGGCAGTGACCCAGACTCATCCCACCCAATTTTAGGTGCCTTTAGAGATCTATAGAAAAGAGATTCACAGAGGACCTTGGATAACCACATTTCTTATTCAAACACCTGAGCTGAATTCCTGAGTTTAAGAGGGAATCATTTTTTCCTTTGATGGAAGCTTTAAATAGGGAAAGCATTTACACCAGGATCTTCAGAAATCTGGTACCTGGTTGATTTTTGCACTGAAAACTACCACAGGATCTGGAATATTATCCTGGCTTCATATCCCCTTATACCTCATTGATAACCTCCATCCAGACAACCCGCCAAAATGATCTGAGCTCTAGGTCATTTCCTATGGTTTACAGAAAAGTCAGCATCGAAATCCAGAGCACAGATGAGAACTGAGCTTTTTACAGTCATTAGAAGAGTCCTGTCTAATTTTGAATGGAGACACGAGTATGTATGAGGTGAGGTATGAGTAAAGCTTTGTGAGTATCTCCTAGCCAAAGCTTGAATTAAGAACTAAATAATAGCAATAAAAAGGTTAGTTAAACTGCTCCCCTCTCTCTAACTCTTAATAGCTTTTTCAGTGGTTGCATTCCAAAAGAAAAATTGTAAGAAATACCATTTAGAGACAAAAACTGAGTAACTTTTTTCCTCATCAAAAAGAAGAAAAATATTAACCTTGCAGTTTACTTTTTGCTTTTCTCAGGTCAGGTACATTTATATAAAGTTAGAAATATATTGTTCAGAAATAAAACAAAGAATTTCCAAAAAAAGTTGCATGGTTTAAAAACCGCCAAAAGAAAACTTTAATTATTGCTCTTATTTTCTCTTTGTTAAGTAAAACTATTTACCTGTAAAGAGTGAATTTTCAAACCACTTTTATTACCTTGTAATAAGCATGTATTATATTGAAATGTCTTCCAATTTTCCTTTTATGAGATTTTATTTTTTTAGTTTAAACTCCTCTCTGCAGTTCAAAGACATTGAGATTATTGTAATTTTTTATATATATAATAAAAAGTGGCTTGGTTTTTTTGAGGTGAATTGATTAAAATGATTGGTCTGGGAGGTTAGATGCTCAATTGCTTCATAACCTACTTTCAGGTGCCAGAACCTGCAAGACGAATCCCATGTTCCAGTTTAGGTGAGATGAGTGTTACTTTGGGATTCAGGAAAACACCGTTTTAATCCTTGTTATTTTTGAGTCTTCTTATGTGACTTTATACAAGCCCTTACTTATTACTCTGGCCTTTAAACATTGCTCTCTTTCTTGCTTTGTGGAAAGAAGGATATTGAAGATTAAGGATTCATAAAGGTTCTGAAGAAATAAAGGCAGTAGGAAGAAGAGTTTCAAGGAAATAGTTCAAATATTTTTTGATGGAGAAAACTGAAATATAGCTGCATTTACATGTGTGCGTATCTTGTAATATAAACAGATATTTCTAACACATTTTGGTCTAATTTTGCTCATCACTATCTACTTCACATATCTGAAACCTGTAGAAATATACCGAGCAACATATATACTCAAAAAACATTAAATATTTTTCCCCAATAACAAATAATCAGATGGTTATAAGTGGTTATAAACAAAATACTTACACTATCTCTTTTTTCTTTCCCCCCCCAGGTGGACTAGGATTTTTAGTTTCAAATAGAAAGAGATTGCAGAATCCTTGTGCTAGGACATACTTCTGCTTCACCATGTCTGTGCACCAACTAGAGCAACAGATTCCAAGCATCATTACAAATTCTCAGTGGTACCTGCATCACATCACAAGAGTCAATGTGCGTGCTATCGTAAAACAGTAAGAAAATAGACACTTTTAACACATCAATCTAGTTATGTATTCTTTCTGAGCTCATAAATCATGACATTTTAGTGTCATCAAGTGCTGTGAGAGAAAAGATGCGATATCATCGTATTGCTACAGTACTAACATTTGGTATGACACACAGGGAGGAATCACTTGCATCCTTTTACCCCAAAGCATTTCTACATACCTAGACCCAACAGCAAAAATATCCTGCGTGAACAGAACTGCATGGGTCAAGTTACAACCCAAATCAATCAACAAATAAATTTTAATTTCCACAATATTAGGGAATAGATATCTAGACAAAATCACATTTGGGTTTGATTTGCATTATGATGCATCATTTCCCCTAAAGCTGATTTGAATCCAGTATTTGCAACTTAAATAACTTGTTTTCAGAATAATCTTTGTAGTGTTTTAATGGCATTTTAACCGTTGAAACTCACTTTACGACTTACATGCTGGAAAAAATATGTGTGTGTAGAATTATACATGCTGTAGGTGATATTAAAGGGGGTGTAAACATAAGGACCACAACGGTAATGCAGTCAAGTAAAAAAAAGATGAATGAACAAATGTTTCCATGTACTGAGATGCAGGCTGAAACAGGGAATTGTCTCAATGTCATTGCAATCCTTGAGGAGGGAGCCAGAGCAATCTCCCATTTAAGACTGGGTGATTGTAGAGCAGCTGTAATTAGGAACCAATATTCTGCCATTTTCCCCAAACTGAGTAGTCCAGAGCTATTAGAATTACTCCAGAGGCTAATTTTTTGCATAAGGAGACCATTATTGTCTGGGAAATGAATGAAAATCAGGTTTTTTCCTCCTCTTACAGGCATGCTCATCACCCAGAAAAGTAATGATACTTATTTTTTATGGCTGCTTATGGTTTTAAGGTTATATATGGGTGGATGGAAAGTACTATGTTTAGACCCAGCCACTTGACCTTCTTGAGGCAGATGCACAGGACTCCCTGAAGACAGAACCTTCTTGTTTAGTCTCTTGTCCAAAGAGCCAACATCAAAAATGTGATGAAAAAATACATATTCTTATTGCTTTCCAGTTCTCTGGGTCTGTAGGAATCGTTGCCCACTCTCTGGCAGAAAACAAGAGTGAGTGGAACTTTTTGTCTCTCTTTGGGGTAACAAATGTTAAGTAATTAATTAATTGATTTATTTGTTTGGGGTTTTTTTTTAATGATTTCTCTCAAGCAGGTACCTCTAGCATTCAGGTTCTCAACTTTGAACCAATGACAAAGATGACTTTTTCCCATAGCACCACTGAGTTTCTAATCCAGAAGTATATGTGGAAAGCCTATAGTTAAGGTAGACAAGAAGAAACATGATAGTAGGATTCACTGCAGCTAGATTTAAGCAGCTGCAGGATGGACATCTCTGGCTGGCCTAGTCACCAAGGGTGCTTTTGCAGTCACTGGTGACGTTGGACCTTCCTGTGGTCACTTCCTTTCCAGGGCTTTCACTGTTACCAGTCAAACCATCATCAGCTATGAGAGCAAGAGAACAGTGGCTTGTGAATGATGGCCTCTGAGAAATCCACAGTGGTAAAGCTGGGAAACATCAGCCTTGTGCTTTAGTTTGAGCAGGATGGAGCTCAGCTAGTATCCCTTGTGTTTGCACGTAGATGAGCGAGTCATCTGCTAATTAGACAACATCTGTACTGCTCTCTCTTCACTTCCTTTTGGTTTTATTACAACATCTAGAGCTGCAGCATGTGAGTTAACTGAAGAATGGTGATGATGGATTTAACTATCCCAAATACTACCAGGGCATTTCCCAAAGATGATGTCAACTGCACTGTAACTATTAAAAGAGCAACTGTTCTGTACAAGCAGCCTAATGTGAGACTTACGGGTCACAGACTATGAGAGTCCAGAGCATTCAAGACACAGAGGATAATACACTTTTAAAAATAAACTAATTTTAAGCCCCAAGGTAGATAAAGTAATTTGGCTGGTAATTCCCATAGTACTTTCACTACAGTATAGTTCCCAGCTGAAACGGCAGCTTGCTGTGAGGCCTCCAGAGGCTAAACTCTGCTTTTCAAGGTCAGAATGAGGGTTTGTATAAAGTGAGCTCTTGAGCTAGGTTTTGTTGGGGATAAACTTTTCTGAACTTCCAACCATGTCCCAAACATATATCCAACTTAGATGTAGACTTTTAGCTGCCAACAGATCTCTGAAGCTCAGAAAACTTCTTCTTCAGCCATAGTTTGTTGTCAGATGTCCCATCTAATGACAGATGACAGAGAATGAGGAGTTCAAGCTACTTATCCAGGTTTCTCTAGTAGAATCACAGAATCACAGAATCGCTCGG
>NW_010178193.1:14189-19811 GCF_000695765.1 Mesitornis unicolor | reverse complement strand
GGGTTTGGGTTTTTTTTTTTCGTTATTTTCCTCCGAAAAGCACCGACGTCGAAGCCCGGAGCCGCCCGTCCCGTCGCGCCCCGCCGGGTGCCGAAGTAAAACGCGCTCTGATGGCAACAGGTCTGGGCTCTCTTCTTTCTGTCGCGACATTAAACGGTGTCCCTGGGGGAACCGGAGGGGTCGGGGGGAGCGGCCGGGCTTCGCCGCCGCGGAGCCCAGGGTGAAGCGAACACCCCCTGGCCCGTCCTTGCTGGTTTTTGCCTTGATAAAACTCCGTTTTGGGCTGATTTCCGAGCCCTCTCCCGGTTGCAGGAGGCTGTGTGGATGCGATACCCGTCCCTATGTCCGGGGAACATGAGGGGACCCCCGGGGGTTGGCTTTGCCCAGGGAAATAACTCAGGACACCTCTTTTTTGTCCCCTTCGGGCTGGGTTTGGCTCCAAAAAACTGCTGTCTCTACCTAGAAGCCTCCCCAACAGGTGACTTCTTACGGTCACATTTAAAGGAGGGAAAATTTTACACTTGCACAGGGTTTTGTTTTATTTTATTTATTCTTTTTTTCTTCATCCCTCTATAGGGCTAACCGAGCATCTTTGTGTGAGAGGTTTCCATGGCTGTTTATCATATCCCCGGGGGGCTCGGACTGGTTGCCAGTGATAAATCGATGTGTCCGCAGCGGCTGGAGGAGAGGAACTGGCACAAACACGCACTGGGGACCACAGGATGGGGGCAAAAAGGCTAAAGCGACCCGCCCGTGACAAAAAATATCTCTTTGATGCCCCAAATCCTGCAGGAACTGCCAATATTTTAATGCTGATGAGAATCGGGAAGTTTTCCGGAGCAGCCACGCAGACTGCTTGGTTTTCCCTCAATTTCCTCTGTGTGAAGATGGCCAAGCCACCGAATCGTTACAGACATCTTTGGGAGATGTTATCTGAAGTTTCTATTTTAATAGACAAGGAGAAACTCAGTGTTTACAAAAAAGGCACCTGAGGTAGAAGGGGATGAAATGAAGCTGGAGTCTGAGACAACCATTTGACTGCAGATAAACTTTTGGGAGAAAATGAGGCAAAGCAGAGCATCTCGGTGCAGTTTGATTCCCTAAGGCGAGCAGAAATCTCAGCCATGCACGCATGCATTTATAGCTACGTTTAAGGGAGAGACAAAGAACAGATCTGCCTGTTCTCTCGGAGACAAACACGCTGTGGACTTTGTCATTACATCAAAATAAACGTTACTAAGCCATCTATCAGCTGGAACACGGGTGAGAAATTTAGCCAAAACTCCCCTCCTTTCTTTACCCCGTAGTGCTGTAGAAACATTAGCCAATGCAGAATTTGGAGAAAACTCCTAATAGAGCTGTTTGAGTCATTACGAAGCATTTCCAGCTCTTTAATTCGCGTCTCTCCGTGGGATTGCAGATCACCCGATCGTTCCCGTAATCTGACGTGCGAGGAGCGCACGGCCCCTTTGAGCACTCTTTGAGAGCCACATTCCTTAGACACCCTTTATTAATTCTAACGAGCGCTTGAGGTATAACACATTTTGATTAACCTTTGCCAGAAGCCACGGCGTTTTTCCAACACCGTAAATCTGAGGGATGGCAAATCTCTGGCTCTGTAATAAAACTGCAGGATTTTGGACAGCAGCCCAGGAGCCTCCCACCTAATGACCTCCCTTACAAGCTGAGGGCCCTTACCCTAAATAAAGTGCTTGTGACTCTTTAATTTCCACAAAGACACCTCATTTTAGGCGGGGAACGGTTGGGAACAGGGTTTTTCCCCACTTGGTGATGCAGAAATGCTCGCACACGTCCAACCCATCGGCTTCACTGAGGTGTCTCTACCATGGAGACTTTGGGACTTGGCATGGAGAAGAGTGGGAGACCTGGGATTTGTGTAACCCACTGGAGGCCAGAAAAACCTCTCAGACACCAAGAAGGGCTCCAGCATCCATCTTGCCTCCACGTTGTATGGGGTGGATGGAGGAGCTCACGTCCACTGGCACCAGGAGCAGAATTTGGGGAGGTATCTCCCATCCTCCCATGCCCTGCGTGTTGGAGGGCTGGGAACCTCACGGTGAAGGTGGCTTTTTCAAACCACCGCACACATCGCACCCGGGACGTGTTTAAAAAGCACCTGGAGAGCTGCTGGGACAGTTGGTGGTGCCAATGAGCAAAGCCCCATCAGCTCCCAGAAGACACTGGAAACAAAATTACGGCCAAACCCCTGCAGTGCTGTGGGCTTTGGGTCTATTTCTCCACTGATGTAGGGCTGAGATGTCAAGGGAAATGGGAAAAGTTGGGTTAAAACCAGCGTGGGTACCCAAAGGAAGACTTGAAGAACTTCTTTGTACTTGTTTCTTGTTTATTCAGCCGAAATGGCAAAGCATGTCCAACTTTAACACCAAAACTCGAGGGGCCTTGCGTTGGCGTTGGCCTTTCCTGTTTCTCCATGTAACGTTCCCATCCATGAAATTCCCAGAGGAGCAGAAGACCACGAGGGTGACCTGGTGGACCCAAACCGCTCAGATGTGAGCTCTTAAGAGGGGAAATTTCCCATTTGTGCGGAAACGCAGCCCCTCGCGATGCTCGACGGCTGCTGGTGGGGTTGGGACGTGGCAGCAGGAGCTCCCCATGGCTGTTTCAGAAGAAACGATGCCCAAAAAGCCCCAACCACCTTAAACCCCTGACGTGGTACTGTTTGCAATTCTTGAGTACTAAAATAAAGCAGAAAAAGCTCAGATCTCACTTTTCTTAAGTCTAGGTTGAAGTGGTCTCACCTCGGGCTGTCTGCACACCTAATTACCATCGTCAAAGTAATAACATTACAGGTCTTGCCTTGAATTAAAGCAGCGGTGCCCATGGAGCAGAGCAGACCTCAGCCCTTCTGCCCAGACTTGGCTCCCAAAATACTGGAGCCAGAGCTTTTCTGGGCATAAAACCCCCCAAATTTTGTCCCCAGCCGCCTGCCAAATAGCACCTGATTTCTCCCAGCCCATCGTGTCCTTTTTCCATGGGCTCAGGAACAGGAGACAACAGATTTCACCCTTTTCGGCTCAAAAACGCATGCAAATCCTCCAGGGCAAGAATCAAGAGGCGCCTTAGTCCCTGCCCACACCCCACTGAAGGGCCTGGTTCGATATTTTAGATGGGATACGCTCATTAAAATCACTCCAGCAACTGCAATTGCTTTCAGATAACGCCGTGAATGTGCTTGGGCTGAGCGTGTCTGGGTGGCCGTGCAATTTTAATTGCATGCTTTCCACATCTTTCTTTGGTAATGGCAATCAAGCGCTGGCTGAAGCACACAGAAAAGCTGCGTTTCAGCAGCTGAGGTACAAGCGGGTGCGGGGTTTTATTCCAATTTCATATGCTGGTGAAATTCACATTGATTTTCATAGCATTTTAAGCTGTGGTAAGGAAAATAAGAACCCACTGTTCATTTGCAGTTAAAAAACCCCAAACTTTGCTTTAAGTGACAGGCACAGCTCTCGTTACAGCTTCTAATTTGCCTTAATATTAATTAAAACAGCCATCAAAGGCCCCGGCCCATGCAGCACAGGGTCCTCACCTCAAACTGGAGCTGGGACCCCTTACTGGGAGAGTTTTTTCCCAAAAAACCCTTCATATTCACCTAGGCAACCCATTTTAACATGCAGCCCGAGCCGCCTTTGAGCCCGTATTAATTATTATTAACGAATGAGTCATTAGAAGCGCTCCTCCTTTCCCGACAGCTCTGTTTGCCTGAATGGGTCGTGGCGTTCCCATTGATTTGCGCAGACTGGGACTGGGGCTGTCAAACCGGTGCAGCTGGAGGAGCCCTGAGGGACAGCAAATCTTTCAGTTTTCATATTATAAACCAGCAGCGTCTTCTCCATAATTAAGGTTTAAACTTGCTGTCCAAAAATCTAATTTTCCTGTAGCTCACCACTAGCAGCAATCACTGGTGCCCATCGCGCTTGCCTGTGTGTCTGCTGGGTGGCTTTTCTCCCAGCCAGTTCAACCAGTAGAGCTGCTCCCAGTATTGGCACTGCACTACAACCTTCTTGATCCAAATAGGGAGAAAAAGAAGAGAGAGAAGCCAGAAAGCAGCGGAAAGTGTACATAAATATAGGGGGAAGGTGCAACCAATGGCACTGAGGGGGGAAAAAACCTGAAGCTTCACACAACATGGTATTTTAAAGTAAGTGTGTAGTTAACTGGTGAATTACTGCCAAATTCTGTAAAATTAACAGGGTTTGGAAGAGCAGTGGGTGCTCCTGGAGCATCAGCTCTCACCAAGGTAGGGAAAGCACCATGGTTTGGGAGGAGGGTGAACCACCTGAGAGATGCAGCTGGGATGGGGTGGGGTGGGGATTGGGATGTGGATGGGATGCAGATAACGGGGATGGGACATGGATGGGGGTGGGATGCAGAGGATGGGAGTGGGATGCAGATAACGGGGATGCTGTCGGTCCAGGCTCCGCATCCCCAGCCTCTCCTGGGGGCTCCCCCAGGCTTCACCTCCAGACACCTTCCCCGCAATACGGCCTGTACAGACATCCCAATCCAACAAACATCCTTCCCAAACACGTGAGTCGCATGGCTGTGCTCCAGAAAGTCTTTGTAAAGTTGTTACAAGCACCAGTTTTCATGAAGGCTTTGGTTTTTTTCTCATCCCAAACCAGTATATCTGCTCAGATGCAAAATTTTAACAGCATCATTCCAGTATAAATTGGGGAATGAGCTATTAGAGAGCAGCATAGGGGAAAGGGTCCTGGGGGTCCTGGTGGACAGCAGGATGACCATGAGCCAGCACTGTGCCCTTGTGGCCAAGAAGGCCAATGGCATCCCGGGGTGTATCAGGAGGGGGTGGTTGTAGGGCAGAGAGGTTCTCCTCCCCCTCTACTCTGCCCTGGTGAGACCACATCTGGAATATTGCGTCCAGTTCTGGGCCCCTCAGTTCAAGAAGGACAGGAACTGCTGGAGAGAGTCCAGCGTAGGGCTACAAAGATGATGGAGGGAGTGGAGCATCTCCCTTCTGAGGAGCAGCTGAGGGAGCTGGGGCTCTTTAGTTTGCAGAAGAGGAGACTGAGGGGAGACCTCATTCATGTTTAGAAATATTTCAAGGGTGAGTGTCACGAGGATGGAGCCAGGCTCTTCTCGGTGACAAACAATGATAGGACAAGGGGTAGCGGACACAAACTGGAACACAGGAGGTTCCACTGAAATTGGAGAAGAAACTTCTTCTCAGTGAGGGTGACAGAGCACTGGAACAGGCTGCCCAGAGAGGTTGTGGAGTCTCCTTCTCTGCAGACATTCAAAACCCGCCTGGACGCCTTCCTGTGTAACCTCATCTGGGTGTTCCTGCTCCGGCAGGGGGATTGGACTGGATGAGCTTGGGAGGTCCCTTCCAATCCCTGACGCTCTGGGATTATGATTCTCCCCTTTCCCTCCTTCACTGACCTGAAATCCAGGCTGAGCCGTATTGGTGGCCACACAATTTATGCTCTGCTTTCTTTGATGGCGCATCTTTATTTTTGGATGCCAAAATGCAGATTTCATTTATGGCTGGGGTCCAGACACCGTCGCTGAAGACAGACACCAATGGAAGCCTGAGCTCTGCAGGAGCACTCGTATCCA
>NW_010178193.1:13809-14168 GCF_000695765.1 Mesitornis unicolor | reverse complement strand
ACCTATCCTGCCGCTATAGGACGTATTTTTAGCACATGGAAAAACAGCGTCACGAGCACATGATATGAAAAATACACAGAGGAATACATCACTTTTATGTCCTTTATTCTATCATAATCAGGGAGGATGTTATGTTTTTTAATCCTTCCCCCACTCGCTTCTATTTCCAAAGTGTTGCTGCCACCTCCCTGGTGCAAAGCCTTTTCTAGTTCATTTATTTTAACTTCTGTCACAGCAAATGCAAAGAGCTAAAGAACCTTGCTTCTCATCTTCTGGTCCCAATCTCAATCTCAATCCCATCAGCAAATACTCCCCAATTCCAGCTCTCTGGTTTCCACTGGGGCAAACCTCCTTGGCAT
>NW_010178193.1:0-13778 GCF_000695765.1 Mesitornis unicolor | reverse complement strand
TGTGGCGTATTATGAGAGGAGATCATGCATTATCTGAGGTAATTCTGTTCTTTGCACACTCCATGTACTCGCTGTCGCTTTTCCGCCTTTTCAAATGGTTCGCCGTGACCATTTTTATACATAAATAACGTCTTGAACTTGAACAAAGCATATCCACAGGATATTCTTCAAGTGAGAAATGAATTACCTTAGGAAAAAAAATACGGCGCTTTTGGAAAATGGAGCACAGCAGGTATTGGCTAATGATATCTAACATTTGTCCTGTCTTGGACGGCAAGTGGAAATTCATATATTAACTAAAGGCAGGCTTTAGGGAAAATATTATTAACTTGCACTACAATAAAAGCTAAAGGCTTCCAGAGAGAGAACCATCAGCAGCAGGGCTGTACAGTTTGGTTAATTTGATTAAATCCGCGGGGCGCGGTGAGATGAGGAACAGCAGCTCATGGCCCTGGAAGAGGGATGAGAAATTTGGGAGCTCCTGGGGGACTCGGAGCACTCAATATATTTGGGAGATGGGCAAGACTTCAGTAGATGCCACAATTTAAATAGACCCTATTTATCCACCTTCAATGGGTAAATTTCTACCCCACTTATCTAGATCCAAAAAAAAAGGTGGATTAAGGAAGAAAAACCACAATTTCACATATTCTAAGGTATCTCTTTGCCAATGAGTGCTGCCCGTGGCACGGACTGTACCTGTGGGAGCTCAACCCTACCCACAGAAAGTGTGAAGTTAGCCTGTAAAAACACTTTTAATAAAAGCTTGCTGGTGTGTATTGACATCCTGTCATTTGCTGACTGAGATCCGGGAGCATTTAAAGCGCTGCACTATTTTTAATTTTCATTAAAGGCCCACGCTGTGCAGAGAAGAGATGTTGACATCCCATTGCTACCACAGCTCAGCATCATATCCCACGTACCCAGGGCTCGTAACTTGGTCCTGGCCTTGCTGTCCATCGGGGCAAGGAGATAACGGCTTTTTCTGTCATTTCTCAGCAGCACTGCAGAGATCCATTCCTCAGACTGATTGAAAAGAAGAGTTTTAGCAAGACACCGGCCTCCTGGGAAATGTGAGCTGCCATTGATTGGAGATGAAAGTCCTAAAATCACTTGTCCTCCTCTTAACCAATTTAGGCAGGATCGATACCCTCTGCTTTCGCAAGGGAGCTGGGGTACGAGAGGCAATGAGCTGGTGGTGGACCGTGCCGAATTCCCAGCCAGGAGCATGCGTCTTCATTTATTCTTGAAATGTTTATGTCCAAATGCTAAATTAATTCTGACAGTGAGAACGTGCAGCACCTTGAAACAGTTGGAGCCATTGTCTGCCATTGCCACACCATCCTCTTCTTCACTGCTTGGACCACTCCACAGAAGGAGGCCCCACAACACACATGGGATACAGCGCTCGATTAAAGGAACTATGATCATTTTAATAACAACGGGTCGTGCCCTTCCCTGTGCTACCTGCTACGGGATGGAAAAGCAGGATTTCTTCTCATTTCATTCCAACGTTTCTGTGGAGCAGAGGTTTTTTACAGGTTCTTTTCTGTTTGACACAAAATACGGGTCTTTGTCTTCTCCAGAAGACACCAATCCAAAATCGGTGCAGATGGAAGTGAGCAGCTCTGGTTCCCACTTTAACAAGGAGCAGTAACTCCTTGTTGGAGGTGGTAACATCTCTGGAGGTCTGTAGTGGAATAGAAATATTAAACATAAGTATCTGTGCAGTCAGGTACCATAGAAGGACCAGTGTCATCATTCCATCCTCCCTTAATTAATCCATTTTTTAATTAAATTGTGTGTAGAAAAGAGAATTTAATTTGTTTCCCATCCATGACAATTCAACACAACTGTTCCAGTGGCCAGTTACCCTCAAGGTTCAGAATCTACGCACCATTTTGCATGGATTTATTTCTCCTTCCTTTTTCCCTACAGTGGAAGGCTCTACTTTACCCATTCCCATTTCATTATGAGACTTAAAAACTCTACGCCCTGGACTTTTCTTACAATTAGCCAAAAGACACGTTTTTGATAGCATCATTGTCCTTACAGCGCTTATCTGAACCTTTGCCAACTGAATACAGTCTTTTTGTACATTTAGGACGTTAGGACGGACACGATGTTCCAGTCGCAGCCTCGCCAAAGCAGACATAGAGGCAATGTGACCTCCCAGCCCCATAAATCTGTATTATTCTGTTATAAAAAGCATAGGGATGCCAGTCGTCCTTTTGGTCCTGGTGTCACACTTCACACCTACTGTCGGCTGATTCCAAAATCCCAGTTCTGAGGCCAAAGCTCAAGATACGACAAATGTCACTTACGTCCTTCACCCTTACACACCTCTTTCCCGTTCAACAATATCAAAATACACATTGCACGAAGGGCAAGGTTTGATTGATAACATTTGTCTCAAATAAAGCCACATGGCAGCAGTCGTACTGGCCTTTGGTGATCCATGGGTTCAAGGTTGTGGTGCTCCTCTGTCGTGCCTGGGATGGGTGAGTGGATGAGTGGGGTGGGTGGATAGGTGGGATAGGTGGGTGGGTGGGTGGATGGATGGGTAGATGGGTGGATGGTTGGGTAGATGGGTGGATGGGTGGGTAGATGGGTGGATGGGTGGGTAGATGGGTGGATGGGTGGGTAGATGGGTGGATGGGTGGGTAGATGGGTGACTAATCACATGATTAGCAGAGGTGCTCCTCTTGCCTTCTCAAAGCATTGGCACAACATTAGATGTGAAATCTCATTTTATACCTCTGTGGCTCTCCACGCAGGCCAGAGCTCGTTCAAGCAACATTAAGAGCCCTTAGCTTGTTCTTTACATATTTTCGGAACAAACTTGTTTAACATTTCTGCCCTCGCTCCCCGTGACTAACAGCTGTGTGTTGTTGCTATCTGCTAATCTAGTAACAATACCATAGATAGTATCCTCTCTTTTACAAAAACACTCTTAAAAAGCCTTGCTGCACTTATTTCTGCTTGCCATTTCTCTCCCCTTTACTCCTTTATTTTACTAGAGTGCCTCTTCTCCAGTTTTTACAGTAAATATGCACTTTTTTAAGATAGGCTTACATATAGCCATTCTCACTGACCCTATAGGTCAATGTATAGATATGTATATTTACAATTGTGTATTTTAAAATGGTCCCAAAAGCAATCTTGCACTCCGTGATGAAAACAAAAAACAAACCTGCAATTTGGTATTGCAGCAGCAAAAGAGGGATGACACACTGCTATATTTCCTATCCTAGCAATGTGCAGTGTTCAGTAAGATCTCTGTGGTGTGATTATTTTATTTCAGAAAAAAAATGTATTTTATTCTTGCCGAATCTGAAAAAAAAACCCAAACAATTTACTGAGAAGAAAGCAAGAATATCACATGTTGCCTATGAAAAATAACTCAAATGCAACACAAAATTTGGGCCGTAATTACAGAGTTGTGTTACACTTACTTTCTAAGTCCTACTTTGTTTTCTTCTGATACATAGAGGAAGGATTGATAAGGTGGAGACTTTAATCCATCACAACAGTGATTTAATGGGACTGTAAAGCAGAGATACTGCACTGCTATAACCACTTGATAGAGGATAGCACAAAGTATCTATAATGATGTGCTGTTAAAGACTTAATTTGCCATCTCTTACGCAGCCACCTCAGTACCGCTGCCCTCATTGACGTGGCAAACCCCCAGCCCGGTGACACGATGATTTTGTTTGGAGTAGAAACCCAACATGGGAAAATATTGACGCCAAGCAGTAAAACAGGGATATTCACCATTGGAAAAGAAACTACAGAGCGATGTAAAGGTGATGGATAGTCACACTTACGTACCGGGCGCTCTTCCAAGGAGGAATGATCCCAGAAAAATTCCTTCTGGAGAGGACGTCTATGGCACACAGCCCTGGGTCCTTGCAGTGAGTCATCCCGCAGGACCAGAGATGTGAACGGGTCCCAGCGAGTCTCCGTTAGAGCTAGGAGAGCCGAAAGTGGCAGCCCTTAAATGGAGAGAAAATATGGTGGTGGATGTGCACGCTCAGAAGGGCCGGGGAACTTTGCCTTTTATAGCTGATGGCACTTCTGGCCTCTCTAAGAGCCTCTTGCTTTTAGCTCCGAATTTCCTCTGCATCCACAAGAAGTGATCCCCAGGGAGAGGTCCTGCTTTGGGGTGCAGTGACACCCCAACTCTGATTCTACCAAAGCAGGATGGGCCGTTGTACCCTGCGGATCCAATGTGTTATAGTCTTGGATGAAACCACTTCCGACAGCAAGTGTAAATACACAAATTATGGTAGATACGGTAAATTTTAGATACATCCTGTCCGAGTGGTGCTCCCAAGTGTGGAGGGCCTGCACGTCTACTAAAGGTGATGGCTATTTCTGCACTCACTTTGGCACTTTTAGTGCTCATTAAGATTTCACAAATTAGTAATTGCAAATTTTTGCACTGTCTTTGCTGTTAATGTGACATGGAGCACCCTTAGCTACCCATGCATTTAAAAAGCCTTTAGTTTGGCTTTTACTTTTAGCTTTATATTGCTTATCCTAAACCAAGCTTCTGGCACTCTGCAGGACAGATCCACACTGACCCAATATTTTGAAATTTAAATCAGCTGAAATGACCTGATCTGCTCAGTTGAAAAAAACGTTCATCAGTGCTTCTGCTATTTGACAGGTATAAATAATAAAATACCAAAGAGCTACATTGCCACAGGGCAGAGGCTGGGGGCAACAGGGAGGTGCCCTGATGCAACTCAGGTTGGTATGGAAAGGAACAATGAGAAACCTGTTCTGTGCTCTGTCATGTGGAATTCATCCTCTGCCAACAGCAGTGAATAAAAATTAAATGGAAACAAAGATAAAGGCAGTTTAAGCATCACAGCTGGTCCAGCATCCCTCCAGTGCTGCCCACTGCCTCCCAGGGCAAGGACTGGTGGGACTCACAGAGTCATTGAGGTTTGAAAAGACCCTTAATGTCGTTGAGTCCCTCGGGAAGGGTTGGAAAAGACCCTTAAGGTCATTGAGTCCCTCGGGAAATTATCACAGACTCACAGCATGGTTTGGGTTGAAGGGACCTCAAACCCCCCAGTCCAACCCCCATGGGCAGGGACACCTCCACCAGCCCAGGCTGCTCCAGGCCCCATCCAACCTGGCCTTGGGCACTGCCAGGGAGGGGGCACCCACAGCTTCTCTGGGCAACCTGGGCCAGGCCTCACCACCTCACAGGGAACAAATTTATTCCTAATGTCTTCTCTGGGCAACCTGGGACAGGGCCTCACCGTCTCACAGGGAACAAATTTATTCCTAATGTTTCATCTAAATCTACCTGCAAATTCCTCCCCTGGAAGCCTGCAGGGCACGGGGTCACTTCATCCATCACACAACATGAGCAGAAAGTTCTCTAACCAGGATTGGTTTGGGGTGATGAGGGACCATTGTCATTCAGGATGAAGACCAGGGAAGGTGCAAATATTGGGACATAACCAGGAAATGGGGGTGAGAGAAACGAAATATCTCTCAGGTGAAGCTCTGAAAAACTGCAAGGACTTACCGAGAAGTGACGAGCAACCTCAGCACCCTTGGGCGCTTGGTGAGGATGAGGGTTTCATGGAAAGAAGAAATAAAGGGGTGTTATCTCCCTCAGTCAACCCCCAGTGCTCATTCCCTGGGGCTGGATCACCAGGAAAGCAAGACACCTTAAATCAGCTCCTGGCCATCTCACGTACATGACAAGAGGAACATGCTGGAGATATTTATATATCTATAAATATGTAAAATATATAATATTTCACAGCAAGGTTGTGATATATTGCTGTTTAAAGACAGATACTGCGCTTTGTAAATGTTTCGACCACTGTTGATATTTCCAGCGTGAATTTTGCCATTCTCCCTCCAAATCCCAAGGCAGATTAATAGGGAGAATTAATTTTCTTCAGGTCTTTGTGCTTCCCCTGCCAAATGTTAAGTCCCAGCGTTTCCTTTTCATCCGACGCTTCCTTCCAATTCAGCAACGCACAATAGGTGGGGAGAGAACCGGGAGCGAACAAAGCTCCCTCTCGGCGCCGGTCCTTTCTGAAGGGATTGTTACTGGGACAGGAGGACACGATGCAATTCAGAAAATTAAAGGTATAATTAAATGGAATTGTGTCTTGTAGCTTTGCAAGATAATAATAATTAAAAAAATTCATTCAGAGAACAAGAGCTGGCTGAAATATTTAGAAGAGGCAGACAGCTCGCGTACGCAATGTTTTCAGAGGTAAAGCCGCTGCGACTAATTCATAACGTTACAGATGAACCTGTCAGCAGAGCTGACACCACAAATTAAATTCTGTATTCCCTCCGCAGCCGCACCAATATCAGCCCTATTCGGTCTGTATTTAAAGTAGGCTGTTGCATGTAGAGCTGAGATAAATGGCTCAGTGCCTTGGGAGCAGCTTCCCACCTACAAATGCTCTGGTCTAACACCACAGTCATCTTACCTGGCTCATGGTGGCCCATGGCAAGTGGTCAGGACTTGCCTCCACACCAACAGCCTCTTCGCTTCTAGGGCAACCCCACATTCAGCCCCTCTTGATGAAGGGGGACGTGGCCAACCCACAACTTGAGTGTAGATGTGACACTTGGTGACATGGTTTAGTGGCCATGGTGGGGTTGGGTTGACGTCGGACTGGGTCATCTTGGAGGTCTCTTCCAACCTTAATGATTCGGTGATTTGTGAAATAACATTAAATTCAGTAATAGGACAATAAGAGCCTACAATGTGTCCAAATCTTTGACACGAAAGACGTAAAATTCACAAATGGGGAAGGCACTCTGCAAGAAAATATATTTGGGAAGGGGATTATGGTAAAAAAAAAACGGGGTTTTTGCCTGAAATGGTGTTCTTGACCTGCAAGAATTGTTATGAAAAACATTTCCACCCACTGCAGACTGAGCCATATGCATAAAAATGAATCTTTGCAACCTGGGTGGGTAAAGAGAAGGACATGGGGTTTGAATTCTGATTAAATACTCATGCATTTCTCTAATGCTTTGGCCCTCACCTGCTGAAAATCAACACATCTCCACGTCAGTGTGAGCAGAGAATCAATTATTTAGCAGATGCCTGCACCATGGAGGAGGCCACACAGTGGTTCTGTGTACATCCCATTGCCCCTAACACCCTCTTTTTCTAACCAGAAAGTTTTGAAGAATTCTGAGAAGTTCTACAAAATTCTATGTAAAGACGTATTTTAAGTTAAACACTAGTTGCCAGTAAATAATATTTCAATTATTTGTGCTCAGAAGCTGTACTTCACTGCTATTCCTGCAGCGTTTCTTCCTTTCACTTGACCCAAAGAGCAATTTCTCAGCTAACAAGGTATAGGGATCTTCCATTGAAGATGGCTACATTATTTATTATATTTTCTGCATTTCAACTAAGTGCCAGATAATATTCTCTATATTTCATCAGCATTTCAGCATGAATATTTATCCTGGATAAGTAACAAATCCCACGTCCATGCTGAGAAAGGAAAACGGAGCCCGGTGGCACTCGGATGGCCGTGGTGATGAGCAATCTTGGTACCGCACATCGGCCGTAAGTAACAATTCCAGGGGAGCTGCTTGCAGCCAAGCAGCAGAACGAGCTCGCTCGGTTACGGTCCAGAGGCACAGCTAATGCTTCTATAAACTGTTTGCCACCTGTAATAACGAGCCGCTTGGAAGGGGTTAGGTTTTACTGCCTGACCCATGATCAGCAGCCCCTGGATTGTGCGGCTTCGGTCACTTAAAAAGGTAGAAAATGGAAGCAGAAAGTATCTCCTAAGCACTGGTAAATGATTAAAAAAAGTACAGTTAGATATATTATTTTGCAACATCCTTTAGATTTTATGACAGGAAATGTGATAACAAAGTGAATTAAAAAAAAAAGAAGAGAAAGAAAATGCTAGAAAAAAAAAAGAAGAGAGCACAAAGCACCAGCTGCTCATGGGAAGCAGTCTCCCATCCCATCCCTGAGTCCCACACAATAAATCACATCTCCATTCCCCACCGCATCCCCCATCACCTCCCCAGACCCTGTACCTGGAGGTGCAGGTACCAGTCACCAACAGCCCCTGAAATCCAGCGACGTCTGCAACTGAAAGGTCCTGGTGGAGCAAGACCGAGAAGCCGCGGCTGGTTTGAAACTCCTGAATATATAAAGGGGGATGTTTATAGGAGCCTTTCCAAGGCTGCCAAGAGCCTGTGTAAATTGTGACGATTACTGTGATTAATAATAGCAAGTGGACACAGAGGCTTAGTGCTGGAGGTGAGTGCACAAGGCGTTATGTCTCGGCACTTTTTAAAGTTGTTTTGAACAGGATAAATAATATGCAAAGAGCAGTTTTCAGCAGAAAAGACGAATAAAATCACAGAATCATTAAGGTGGGAAAAGGCTTCTTAAGATCATCAAGTCCAACCATCAACCCAACCCCACCACGGCCACTAAACCATGTCCCCAAGTGCTTTATCCTTCTCAATGTGCTTCATTCCTCGACCCACAACCTCATTTTGCAAAGCTGAGGCAATTCGGAGGTCTACCAAAAGTGAGCAGTTTCACTGGCCTCTTTACTCCTTCTCTTGTGTGTTGTACCCCAGCTGCGTGGCATCTTCTTTTGCAACTGCCTGAATTTATCATAAGGCGCATGAAAACACAGCTTCCTCCAGTTTATTTTGCATTTTTACAATAACCGCTGAATCTGCATGAAAAGGAAAAATAAGTATTTTGCCTAATTAGAAATCATTAATTTGAGGGAACAGATGGAAACTGTTTATGAGGCAGAGATCTTTAGTTTGGTCTGTGAGGGTTACATTGCACTGGGGTGGTATGGACAGTTTTCAGCTCCTTGCTGCCGCTCCACATATTTAAAGCTCGTTCGCATTTGGGCAAACGCTGGAGAAGGAGCTTAAGGCACTTAGATGCTGGAGAGCCAGGGTAATTTGTCATTAACCTCCTTGATGCTTTTTAAAATACCATCGGACCATTTCAGGCAATGCTTTCACTCTTCATGAACGTGGCGGTTACTAATGCAGCTGCTACTACTACGAGCAAACCCTTAGAGAGCAAGAAGATCTATTCCATGATACATCTTCATTTAGCTGGTCTCCAGCAGTTTTGTTAGGAATGAATAAACTGGGTATTTTTGACAGCTACACGACCTTCTCCTGCAGCTGCAAAGGGCTCCACCATTTCTTCCAGCTGGACCAGTTGGGCAGCCCTTGTCTTACTGGAGGAATGGGATCCTTGGGTGCTGTCACAGTTGAGTTTATGCCCCTTCATGCTTGGAGAGGTTGGAATCACCACAGACCATAGCAAAGCTGAGGCGCAGAACCACTTGTCCAAACAGATCGCATCACGTTGATCTTTAATTGCTTGTGAGAAAGTCAAGATTTGAGCACAAATGCCAATATTTCCAGTTTGGAAATGACTTGCTTGCTCAATGAACACTCTGTAGGAACTGGGGTATTGACAAATACGACTCCACAACCATGTTTTTCCATCCAGTGCCAAAGATGAGCACAGGGAATATATTTTCCATTTGCCGTCATCCACGAATTTTATCCTCACACCAGAGGTTTATTTTAAAATAATTTTGGGCTAAGAGCGATACCATTCTCGGGAAACGAAGCCTCAGTGCCAATAGGAGCCAGTGCCAGGCAAGTACCTGCCAGGTATTTTTCTGCAGTTCCTGAACATGCAAATTAGGTTTCTGTGGCTACCACGTGAATTGAGTTTAAATAGAAAATAAAGGAAAACAAGGAGCTTTGGGGCAGACTGAAGGCTTTACACAGATCTCCTTTTAAACTGAAAAATAACCTACTATTGTAGGAAAAGGATTAGAAAATGCTCAGAATACAGAGGAGAAAAAGAAAAGATGAAAGATCTTATGACAGGAAAATAAATGAACAATAGCAAAAATCCGCTATTGTCCAGCTCTGCGAGGGAGAGAGGTGGCCAATCGGCGCTTTTTGCTGAAAATAATGTCATTTCCCAGGCGTGTTGCTGTCTGATAACCGCAGATGAAGTGTTTGTTTCTGAAATATTTAGTACGGTCAGAAAGCCACGCATAACAAAGGCTCATATAAACTGATTAGCAGCTAGAGAAGAATGGAGATGCTATCTTGGCAGCTTCCTGAAAACTTCCCCGTAATAATTACACTGAATGATGTTCTCAAATACAAAGCCCCGCAGATAGCCTATTGTAAGCTGAATTAAAAGTCACAAATCAGAAGCCGATTCAAGCCACAACTCATTAGCACATGTACAGACATAGGGATGATAAAGGAGTTATTTTGGAAAAGCGCTGAAATCAAAGTTATATCTGCCAGAACGCTCCCTGAGCTCAGGCTCAGCTTCATACGAGATGGGAATAGCTGGTCCCCAAATGAGCAAGCTGCCTCTTGGATTAGGGTTTATTTTGCAGTCTCTTAAGTAAAACAGTCCTGAAATCTGTGAAATTCTATGAAATCACCAGGAGACTTCTGAGTCAGAAAACCCAAACCTGGTTATTTGGGGAAGAGGGGGATTGCCTGCACCTTGTGCCCTTGAGCCAAGAAGGCCAACGCCATCCTGGGCTGGATGAGAAGGGGTGGGTGTAGGGCAGAGAGGTTCTCCTGCCCCTCTGCTCTGCCCTGCTCACACCACAGCTGCAATCTTGTGGCCAGTGCTGGGCCCTCAGCTCCAGAAGGACAGGAACTGCTTGAAAGAGTCCAGCAGGGCCACAGAGATGAGATGCTGGAGGGAGTGGAGCATCTCCTGCTGAGGAGCGGCTGAGGGAGCTGGGGCTCTTGAGCTTGGAGCAGAGGAGCCTGAGGGGTGCCCTCATTCCTGGGGATCCATTGGGAAAGGGCAGTGTCAGGAGGAAGGAGCCAGGCTCTGCTCTGGGATGGCCAATGGCAGGCCAAGGGGCAATGGTCCCAAGCTGGAGCACAGGAGGGTCAAGCTGAAGATGAGGCCAAACTTTGTGAGTGTGAGGGTTCTGGAGCATGGCCCAGGCTGCCCAGAGAGGTTGTGGAGTGTCCTTGTGTGGAGACCCCCAAAGCCCTGGCCGTGTTCCTGTGTGACTGCTCTGGTGCTCCTGCTCTGGCAGGGGTTGCACTGGGGGAGCTTTCCAGGTCCCTTCCAGCTCCTCATATTCTGTGAAGGGTCAACATCAAGCTCAAGTTAACTCGGGTTTAACTTTAGGTTACCCAATCCCCTCACCCTATCTACTCACCATAACTTCCCATAAAAGGCAAAGTTCCTCTGTTTCTCCTGAGGACCTGGACCCAGTCATGGTTCACCTTCCCAGGGCGCAGTGGCCAAACATGTCATCTGCTTCTTCCTCTTCCTCCCTCTGAGCCACTTCGCTGTCTCCAAGGTCTCTTTTAGAAATGCTGGGCACCAATTCAGTCTCCCCACAAAATGTCACAGGCATCCTGCAAGTCATAGAAGGGCACCAAAGAAATGACACCATCTAATTAAGGCTTACTCTTAAAACCATCTTATGACAAACAAGACCCAGATTTCCTCCTAGCACGGAAGCCACCTCATGCAGCAGATACGTGATAAACTGAAAAGTTTCTGTACCCATAGATGTCATTATAGATGAGAAAGGCCATGCTCACAAAACCATAGGCCAGGTATTTCTTGTGATCGGTTGCTCTGCCAGGTCAACAGGTTACCTCCTTCCTACCTGCTGCTAAATCATACATATAAATCATCTTTAAATGATCATAAGTCACATTTGGGCAGATCTTCACCTAAAAGAGTGCCCATCATGGCCAGAAAACTCACTGTGGTGGTAAAGGCCACCAGCCAAACTCTCAGTCCCAGTTTCTTTGCTTTAAAGAGCGGTCACATTATAATTCCCATTGGTTTTCCTAAGCTTTAGGTCTGGAAAATGTAATTAAAAAAGTCTAAGGATGGATAGAAAAAACAGATATGCAGTAAAAGTGTCAAGCAACCTGAAGTTTACCCGGACAAGGAGAGCTGTAGTTTATAGTTTTATACCACATCTCATTTAAGTATGCTGCTCAGTTTCAGAAAACTGCTTTTCCAGAAATAAGACTTATTTTTTCAATAAAGCCCAATCAGCATTTGCTGGAATACTTTAATCTGGTAAAGTGTTTCAAGCACTAGATATTCTTCAGGGTCACCTACTTCAAAATAAATATTAAAATAAGTCATTTAGCTAAAAGGCTGTTTTCTAAAAGATCCAAGATGACTGGAAAGCTTTCTCAACACAGACAATTCTTTAATCCACATTTTTTTCCATCAGGTTTCATGCTTTTAAATTTAGCTGCATGCATTTTTAGCAATGAAAACCAGCGACACCAACAAACTTCAGACGGATGGCAGAAGCTCTTGGATAAACCGATAGAAAATGATGACGACCTTGCCTAGCAATACCTTAAGAGAGGAAGGATTTCTGTTTGTAATCAGACAGTTCAACAGCCACACAATGGAAAAATGAAACTACAGCCGTGGATACCAGCAGAGCAGTTTCCTTGGCAATTGTAACCATGCAAAAGACTTTCGTTTCTTTCCGTCCACCTCATAAAAGCCAATATTTAAGCCTATCATCTAATCTATAGAGATTAGTTCAGCTGAGATCAGACCTACCTGTGAATTTGGAATCACAGAGCCAGGAAGAATTGTATAGACCTAAACTGCGAGAAACTCATGTGTTGCATCAGTTTTCGGTACTAAAATCACAGCCGAAGCGTAAAAGTGCTGTCAGATCCAATGACAAAAGAGGCAGCATATCACTCATATCTCTATGTGGAAATACTTCCCTTTTCAAGTCTGTAATTACTTAAATAGAAGTATACGAGTAATTTATTTCTACCTTTCAGTTTTAAATAGAAATTCTCTTTTTGCTTCTTTTATGTGGCTCGTATGTATGAGTTCCTGCTACAAGCCCAGTGTAAAAATACACAGCTAAGGTAAGGAGCGAGGGGCTGCATGTGCCAAGGCAAATGGTACCATGGGCTGCTCAGTTGCTCATAATCCACGTTCTTCATGCCAAAGAAGAGCAGATTGATCATTTTAGCTGAAGGCCACAGAAATCTGCTCTGAAACCAGTGATTCCATATTCCTGGAGGGAAGATTCAGAGCAGATCCTTGCCCAAGCTCAAATACGTGTTGGCATCTACAAACACTCAACTGGAGTTTATGAAAGAGAATTTCTTCCTATTCTAACTATGAAAGAGAATTACTTCTTATTTATAACTTCTTATATTTATAACTTATTTATAAGTTGTCTGGGCTGTGTTTTGTCTTTCAAAGAATACCAGCTACGTGGAAATTATTACCTCTTTTACAACACAGCCTTTGCTTCGGTTCCTCAGACCCAGGGAGGAGGGAGCTCAGGGGGAGCAGAGCAAGCTCCTAGATATGAAAAATTCTTGTGTTGTTCTGCTAATATAGGGAAGATTGGTGGCATTTGGTTTGCTTCGAGCCTTTATCAGTTTTAAAGTAAAAACAAAGCCTATTAGTACTGCTATTTTTCCAAACAGTGTATTCAATTGCAGCCATCCTATGTGAGGATTTAAAGCTCTCTAGCTATACTTTAATTAAAAGAGAAAAGAACCCACAGTCTAGCCTTGATTGACAATTATGTCATTGGATGTAATTAATAACCTCTCACTGCGTGCTCTGAAAGTGAGGGATACAGGATTCATTCAAGCCCATGCCCTCCATGCACTGTTCCCCAGTCTGCACGGGGAACTGGAGCTGCTCCCATGGAGATATATACATATATATATATGTATAT
>NW_010178192.1:2411-3266 GCF_000695765.1 Mesitornis unicolor | reverse complement strand
ACGTGGTGGTGGGTACTTACATGGTGGTGGGAGCCATGGGTACCTATGTAGTTGTAGGTGCTGTAGGTACTTACGTGGTGGTGGGCGCCGTGGGTACGTACGTGGTTGTAGGTGGTGTAGGTATGTACGTGGTGGTGGGTACTTACATGGTGGTGGGCACCATGGGTCCCTATGTGGTTGTAGGGGGTGTAGGTGCTTACGTGGTGGTGGGCGCCATGGGTCCCTATGTGGTTGTAGGGGGTGTAGGTGCTTACGTGGTGGTGGGCGCCATGGGTCCCTATGTGGTTGTAGGGGGTGTAGGTGCTTACGTGGTGGTGGGCGCCATGGGTCCCTATGTGGTTGTAGGGGGTGTAGGTGCTTACGTGGTGGTGGGCGCCATGGGTCCCTATGTGGTTGTAGGGGGTGTAGGTGCTTACGTGGTGGTGGGCGCCATGGGTCCCTATGTGGTTGTAGGGGGTGTAGGTGCTTACGTGGTGGTGGGCGCCATGGGTCCCTATGTGGTTGTAGGGGGTGTAGGTGCTTACGTGGTGGTGGGCGCCATGGGTCCCTATGTGGTTGTAGGGGGTGTAGGTGCTTACGTGGTGGTGGGCGCCATGGGTCCCTATGTGGTTGTAGGGGGTGTAGGTGCTTACGTGGTGGTGGGCACCATGGGTACATACGTGGTTGTAGGTGGTGTAGGTGCTTACATGGTGGTGGGTACTTACATGGTGGTGGGCACCATGGGTCCCTATGTGGTTGTAGGTGGTGTAGGTGCTTACGTGGTGGTGGGCACCATGGGTACGTACGTGGTTGTAGGTGGCGTAGGTACTTACGTGGTAGTGGGTACTTATGTGGTGGTGGGGGCCGTGGGTGCCC
>NW_010178192.1:1468-2131 GCF_000695765.1 Mesitornis unicolor | reverse complement strand
GGTGTTGTAGGTGCTTATGTGGTGGTGGGCGCCATGGGTACCTGTGTAGTTGTAGGTGGTGTAGGTACTTACGTGGTGGTGGGCGCCGTGGGTCCGTCCGTGGTTGTAGGTACTTACGCGGTGGTGGGTGTTACGTGGTAGGCACAGCGGGGGTAACCACAACCCATGTTCTCTGTCCCTTCCCCCACAGCCTGGACCCACGGGGACCCCCGGAAGGTGATCTACCCCACCGACAGCCGCGGGCAGTTCTGCGGCCAGCAGGGCACCCCCAACGCGTAGGTGGTGGCGCCGGGGAGCTCCTGGTTTTGGGGGGAAACGGGGGGGGTTTTGGGATCCTCCATCCCCTTTCCCCTGGGTGCAGGGATGTGGGTGCTTCCTCGCGCGGGTGTTGTGTCCCAAACGTGCGCCATGGCTCCGTGTCACGGCTCCTTCCCACGTCCCCAGTGCGTGCTGTGGCTCCTTGCCATGTCCCAAACACGTGCCATGGCTCCACGTCACGTGTTGTGGCTCCTTGCCATGTCCCCAATGGGTGGCATGGCTCCATCCTGTGTCCCAAACATGTGTCATGGCTCTGTCCCCTGTGTCATGGCTCCTTCCTGTGTCCCAAACGTGTGCCGTGGCTCTGTCCCGTGTGTCGTGGCTCCTTCCCATGTCCCCAGCGCA
>NW_010178192.1:381-1401 GCF_000695765.1 Mesitornis unicolor | reverse complement strand
TGGCTCCCCGTCACGTGTTGTGGCTCCTTGCCATGTCCCCAATGGGTGGCATGGCTCCATCCCGTGTCCCAAACATGTGTCATGGCTCTGTCCCCTGTGTCGTGGTTCCTTCCCATGTCCCCAACGCATGCCATGGCTCCGTGTCATGTGACATGGCTCCTTCCCGTGTCCCAGACATGTGCTGTGGCTCTGTCCCATGTGTCGTGGCTCCTTCCCATGTCCCCAGCGTGTGCCACGGTTCCGTGTCACGCCCAAAAATCGCCCAAACTGGGGTTTTTTCCTCCTTATTTTTCTCGCCCGTTTCGCTTCGCAGGCAGAAACCTTTCCTGTTCTACTTCGACATCGTGAAATGCGCCAGCCCCCTGGTGCTGCTGGAGTTCCAGTGCCCGACCACGCAGGTACCGACGCCGCAGACGGGTTTTGTGGGGTCCCCATGAGAGTTGGGGGGGGGGTCACACCTTCACCTCCTTTCTCTCTTGTCCTCTTTTTCTCCCCAGATCTGCGTCAGCAAATGTCCGGACCGGTACCTGACGTACCTGAGCGCCTACAGCTCCCGCACAGCCGGCGACATGGAGTATTACCGCGATTTCTGCGTCTCCGGGTTCAAAAACACACAGAAGGTGAGCGATGGTGGTGATGGTGACAGTGGCGTTTCCCCCCTCCCCGGTGATTCCCTCCTGAAACGTTGACGTCCGTCTCCCGTCCCCATCCAGGCCCCCATCGAGGTGTTGAAGGACAAGGAGTGCCCGGCCATGATCATCCCCAGCACCCCGCGTACGTTCGCAGGGCTAACGAGCTGCTCGATCCCGTTGTGATCCCAGATTTTGGGATTATTTTGGGTGCTTGGAGGCTCCTGGTTGGGATTTTGGGGGAGATCCAGAGTAGGTTTGTGGCTGTGAGAGGTGAGGTTTGCCACGCTGAATTCGTCCCCTCGTTTCGTTAGTGGCGCGGCGATGCTTTCCCGCCATCCGGGCCAAGAAGGGCGTCATCATGGTCGGCAACGAGACCACCTACGACGAT
>NW_010178192.1:0-269 GCF_000695765.1 Mesitornis unicolor | reverse complement strand
GCCGGCCCCGGGGGGGCCTCTCTAAGGGAGCCGCTTCGTTATTGCCGCGTCATGCGGAAGAGAAATGAGAGCGGTTTTATCGGCCGGCACTTCTGCCATTGGTCGATTTTTGACGCGGAAGAGCCTTGGTCCTGCCAAAAAATCCCGCACCGAAACCCGCATCCCGTGTTTGAAACGGGGAAAGAAGGGGGAGCAAGAGGGGAACCAGCAGCGGGAAATTGGCCGCGGTTCTGGGGAATTTGCGTGGTTTTAGGGAGTTTGGCAGGGGG
>NW_010178191.1:0-445 GCF_000695765.1 Mesitornis unicolor | reverse complement strand
CAGTTAAAGCTTGGTGGCAGAGAAGATGAAGCCATACATTTGTGTTGAAGTTGTAGGGGGATCTGGAGGAGCTGTGTGACCTGGAAAGGTGATGGGAGGAGCAAGCAGGGTGGCTAGAAATTAGTTTTATGCATAATAAGTACAACTTTGACAGACCTGGTAATTATTGTGATTTTTTTTTTCCTTTTTAATTGCTTTTAAATAGGCAAAGTCTGTCCTGAAGAGTCTAAATTTCTGCTCGCACGGCAATGCTGCTTACTTCAGAGAAGAGATCTTGTATGCTGACAACAAGGACATGGTCAAACAAAGTGGTACCCCAGATCAGTACAAGTCACAGGTGAGTCCAAAAAGTGACTTTGCTTGTGTAAAGAGAAATAAATACTTGTGTGCTGTGTTGGTTTTGTCCTCACTAATTATATAGAATAACCACATAACAGAAAAACCC
>NW_010178190.1:37580-39846 GCF_000695765.1 Mesitornis unicolor | reverse complement strand
CACCCCTGTCATCTCCCCGTTGCCCAGCTCCGGAGGGGGTGACCGGGAACCCCCGTCCCTGATGCCCATGGCGTCTCTGCCGCAGGGCCAGTCGCTGAGATCTGGGCGCTCTGCCCACTCTGCCGGAACATGCCACGCTTCCAGCAGGAGATGTTGCGCCTGGGCATCAAAATCCCTGACAGGTCGGTGCCCTCTCCGCTGCCTCCCTTCCCCTCCGCAATGCTGCAGCCGATCTTATCCCCTCCGAGGGGTTCCCCCACAGCCCTGGGGCTCAGCGCTGTCCTGCTCTCACAGGAACGCTGCCTGGGAGGAAGATGACAACTTGGTCGACCTTATCCTCCTGCACAACACCTGCAACGCCAGCTACTGCCTGCACGCAGGTCAGGACGATGTGGACGGGTGAGTGCCGCTGGACGCCAGTCCCCGCATCTTCCTTGGGGCAGGGACGGAGGTGCCCTGGGATGCTGAGCGCTGGGTTGGTGCCATGGCGCTGGGTGCGTGCCGGCAGCTCAGCCCTGGTTGCGGGGGGGATGAGGGTGGAGGTGGGCTCAGCACAGCTCGGGGGCGGGCAGCCCACAGCTCGGGGGCCTTTGGTGACAGCAGGTCCTGGTGCTCCCCCGCCAGGCCCTGGAAGCTTCTGCTCTGCAGCTCCTGTGGCTCCACCAGGACCCAGCAGTTGTGCTCCAGGGTGTCAGAAGAAGTCGACTCCTGGGAATGCACAGACTGCAGCGGCGCAGGCAGCGGTTGAGGAGAGCAGCTGGGGCCATGGGGTCACCCGGGCTGGGGGGCCGGCACAGCTCTGTGATGCGGGGAGGGAGGGAGTGTGGCCCTGCCCCACTTGCAGCCGGCCCAGACTCCAGCCCCCAGCACAGGGACCCTCGCCCAGCACCCCGGCTCCTGGCTCTTGGGCTGAGGAAGAAGAGACCAGGATCCTCAGGAGCATCAGCAGCTCTCCCTGATGGCAGAGGAGACAGTGATCCTCACTGACAGAGGTTCTAGAATATAGAACTATCAAATAAAAAATGAATTATGTACAACTATGAAGTCATCTGTAATAAAGAAATCCCTTCTTGCGGCACCTCCAGCCCCTGCCGTACCCTTCACTGCAGGGGAACTTGGGGTGCACTGGCTGGGGCAGTGCCCCGAGAGTGGTCAGGAGGGGGACAGGGACACAGCTTCCAAGCTGGTCACTGAAGAAGAGGGTGCTAGGGTCACTGGAAATGCGGGAAATGGAACCAGTGCTGAGGGGGGCTAATACTGGCTGATCAATGTCCCAAATGACAGAGCATGGGGAGGGCAAGGGCGTCCCTGCGGATCCCTTATGGCACACTGGGGCACGAGGAGTCACTTCACAGATACTCAAAGTGGTTGATAGCACAAACATTTGATTTAGGTATCAAAACTCCTGATTGTCACATCGATATAGTTTATTTTCTTTTAAATATTATTTTTATAGTGTTAGAATTACTTTTGTATTTTCTCTTTTCTTAATAAAAAATACATAGTTTAACTTAAATAAGTTAAATAGAATCCCTTTTCCCATTGAAGAAGGCTGCAGTTCGAGTATTCTCCCATTTGCCCGTGGCTGAAGCAAAGCCTGACGGGGTGCAAGGGGACGTGGCAGCGGCAGCGGGGAGGCTCATTTCTTCAGGATCTGGAAGTGCTTCAGATGAGCCTGCACCCAGGGCATCCGTGGGTCCACGCACATCTCCTTCTTGGCCTTGGTGACCAGGCTGAGGAGAAAACCCGTGTTGGGGCGCTCAGCCAGGGCAGCGGGGTACGGTGTCCCCAGACGTCCCCCATCCCCTCCTGGCTCAGCCCCTGCCGTCGCACCCCGCGTCCCGCACCCATGGGTACTCACATCACGCCCGGCTGGGGGCATTTGCTGCTGGGGAACTAGGGTGGAGGGACCCCCCCCTCCTGGCTCAGCTCCTGCCGTCGCACCCCGCATCCCGAACCCATGGGTACTCACATCACGCCCGGCTGGGAGCATTTGCTGCTGGTGACATAGATGGAGGTGATGCGGCTCCGCGGGACAGGGCGCTGCTGGTACGTGAAGCAGCAGGTGGTGGGGATGCTGTCTGTGAGGGCAGAGACAGGCACAGCCCTGGTGAGCCCCCAGCCTACGGCACAGGCCCCACCGGCGCTTGGGCTGCCCCAGGGATTTGCCACCTCCTGGCCCCCATTCCCTGGTGGTGGCTCTTCAGGAGTCTGCTGGCTGAGTCCCCGAAGTGGTGGGTCTGCCCCCCTCCCGCCCCGCAGCCCC